>NC_072735.1:140044796-140254015 GCF_026930045.1 Uloborus diversus | reverse complement strand
AACTATATCTTCGTTCAAAAAAAAAAAATATCGCATCAGAAATGTTATCATTTTTTTTTTGATTACGTGTATAAATAATATATTGGCAACAGTTAATTAATCTTGAAAACAACCACGTGATCATTTGTTTGTTTACTATTGGTAAGAAAGCATCACAACAAAATATTTCCCTGTTTCAGCTTATGAATTTGAAATGGAATTTGTTTTTTATACGTAAAAACACAATAAACTCTTTCGATACATTGTTTAAGAATCGTTTCGTTTCAATGGCAACTCTAGAAACTTTAAAATTTGATAATTTAGCTCTAAGAAAGTTGCCTGTTGATCCGGAAAAACGCAACTATGTTCGAACAGTTAATGCTGCTTGTTTCTCAAAAGTCATCCCGACTCCTGTTGAAAATCCTAAAGTTGTTGCTTATTCCACGAGTGCAATGAAACTATTAGATTTATCAGAAGTTGAACTGGAAAGAAAAGAATTTGTTGAATATTTTTCTGGTAACAAGCTATTGCCAGGCTCGGAAACCGCCGCTCATTGCTATTGCGGTCATCAGTTCGGATATTTTTCAGGGCAACTTGGAGACGGTGCAGCTATGTAAGTTTCTGATATAAAAAGATATTTCCTCCCATAAATTTTTATTTTAAAAAGTACATTAAGTAGCAGAGCTGTAGTTGTGAATTCATGTCTTAAAAAGTAAGTCACGCTGCAAAATCGGTGTCAAGTTCAGTAGTCTAATGGGCGACTTACATATGGAGATGTTTTGTTTTTCTTTGGCATTAAGCTTTTATTTTTTGAAGTTTGAATAATATGTGAGGAAAAAAATACAGAATTTCAAGTTCAAATCTATTTTCGAATAAAAGTATTAAACCTTATTTATTAGTACTGTAGAGGCTCGAAAGTTCAAGGTTCCGCTTAATCTGGGGTACTTTTACGTTATAATTTTTAGTTGCTATAAATTTGATTTTCATTAAAATCTGAAACTTGAAGTATTTTGCTAATGTAATATTTATTGACTAAGTACAGTAAATAATAAAAATACATTGAGAAGTTAGTTATGTTTTGGTTGCCTTGCACGCATACGGATATTAAGAAAAAATTAGGCTAAAATTTTGTTTGGAAGCAATTAAAAGGAAATTTATTTTGGAGTTCAAGTGATAATTTTTTCATGAAGACTATATTTCCTTTTCTTGATACAAAGAAGTAAAAGGTGTTCCCCTCCTTGTCTTTCAAGTTGTGTCAATTTTAATTGTGGAAAGTTTTTCCAGATAACCCGAGGTGAGGTGAGCAAGCCCCAATTACCTCGGATTTTACCTCAGACTCCACTGTAGTTCTTATAGAGGGGCAGATGGGGTACATTGGACCATGGTGTATGCTAGGCCGGTCTCAATTATTTTAATGCTATTAATATTTTTTATTTTATTTTATGACCAACAAAGAGCACCTATGGCCCTACAAATCCTATATCGAAATCACATGGTACAGTTGTATTGAACAAATTTTATTCCAGAAAGTGTTATTTCAGTAGTCTTGAGTAACTTTCAGAAAACTGTAGTTTTATTTGTTTTTATAGTTTTCATGAATATTGTGAGAAAAAAAATTGAACTTCTTTCTTGAATTAAGTTCATTCAGTTCACAATAATTGGCAATTTTTTCATTTTTTGTCAACAAAGAAAAAAATTATGTTATGTTTCAGTTATGACATCACTTTTTCAGACCAAGAAAGTGGGGTAGGTTGATCCACTATTTGTGGGGCAGGTTGAACTAGACCAACCTACCCCACGTAATTTAAAAAATTTAAAAAAATTCTCTTAAACCTCAATAATTATCACAACAGTCTACGTTTATATTATAGATTCATTTCACTTTATATTACACATGTTTTGAAATAATAATAATAAAAACTTAGTGCAACGAAAAAGATATATTTTATAATAGTTTAACAAAAATTATACTTAATTGATTTTAACAAAATATTTATTTCATATCTGCCCTTTTTTACTATTTATATTTTTAAATGTACTTCTAAATGTTTGCAAAAAATTGTTTTCTAAGAGTAAAATATGCAATACATGCTGTAATAAAATTTCTGTACTAAACAATTTTTTTTTTGCTAAACAGGCATTCTATATAGCAACAAAATAAAATAAATAATTGATTTAAGGAATTAAAAAAAATATACTATTGCTTAAGATTATCTAGTTTAATTATTTATACAGTCGACACTCATTATAACGACCACACATTATAAAGACCGTCCCATTATAACGACCAGTGGTAAAAGTCCCAACTTTGTTCCTATAAACTTTATGTTAATTTGCTTTCCTTATAACGACCGTTCTGAATCGTCTAATCCAATACAGCGACCGAATCAGCGGACGCTATTTCTTGTTTTCTTTCCGATAAGACAAATTTGTAGCTTAAAATGACATTATTGTTTACGGACATCTGCCTGAAGTTTTCAATGTCAAATCCAACTTTAAGAGAAGTGAGGGGGGTTGGGATTACCATTCACTACAGCTGGCACAGAAAAAATAATGGGAGGAAAAATCGAGAAATTTCCAGATTCCTAAGAAAAGGGAGTTGACAGATGTATTGGTAGTTTGGTGTTTGAGTCTAGTGGTTTTAAAGATTTGGGGTTCTCGAGGGACTTTCAAATGTTTCTTTGGAAAGCAAGAGAAACACAATTTATCACCTATATCTGAAACAGAAAATAATGTTTTGCAAAAATCACGTCTGCTAAAAAGGCAGACCTCTGTTTCTGGTTTTATCTTCAGAAATTGTTGTAGTAGTAGTAGTAGCAGATTTGAAAGTGTGTAACATTTTCCTCCCTATATTTTCTACTTTAAAACTTGTTTAATATTCTGTCATAATATTTTGCACACGACTTTTCTAAAAATTCCTATGATAAAAAAAATTTGGGCATTTACTTGGGCATGCATGATGACGGTGTACATTTTTTAAATTTATACCTCTTATAACGACCACTCGTTATAAAGACTTTTTTCTCTGGGACAGAGATGGTCGTTATATCGAGTATCTACTGTATTTGATTTTAGAACACAAAGATATGCTAACTTAAAGCTGTCAATTTTATTTTACTTTTTCTTTGAAACCTATGGTAGGATTCTTTTTTTTAGGAGTTGTTTCATGCAATGCAATGAAGAAAAAAAGAGCTTCCCACCCTAACAAATATTGATGTAACTTTGCATAAAAACAACATATGACTTATCCTTCCAAGACCCAGTCCAATATAAGTGCTACTTCCAAAGCTCTGGAAGTAACACTTTTATATTCCCAATATCATTTAACACATCTTTAGGTAAATTAAATCTGCATTAATTGTCTCATGAATATTCAACTGATTTTTCTTTTAATTAAGAAAAAAACAAAATTGAGTACTAATGGTAAATGCTTGTTCCCATTTTTAATTAAAGATGATTTATCAATTAAAATCAATTTAATATGTTATATTGATCTCTAAACGTAATGTTTTTCATTCTACACAAAAAAGAGAATAAAGTAGTAACAATGTTTGAGATTGCACTAAAAATATAACTCAGATGTTTGAGTTATGCAGTTCAATCAGGCAGACTGAACTGCAGAGTCCACTTTACAAGGTTCCATTAAAGGATTAATATGATAAAAGTTTATCAATTCAACATTTCCAAAAAAATCTGTGGTGTTGAGAAGTGTTTAGTGAAATTTGTAGTAGAAAATCGAACTGCTGAATAATTTTTTGATGAGATAAAAAATTAAGTAAAGGAACTGATGTATGCATCACATGACTACCTTTTACTCCAATTTAATGTCATTTTCCCATTACTGGCAATTTTAATGTGATTCAATAGTTTACTCTCTAAATATCACCAACAGTGGCCAAATTGAAAGATTTTAAAAAAAATAAAAAAATCGCCAAGTTGGCAACAAAACTTGGCGACCAAAAGACTGGCGATATGTTGCCAAGTGTCCGCCAAATTATAACACCACTTGAGTTTACATTGAAATTAACAATGATTTCCCCCAAAAATCAAAAGGGGCAAAAGACACCCTTAGAAACACCTAAATGCCACCAAAAGGGGAGGTGCACAACTAGACCCCGCTTGGAGTCTACATACCAAATTTCAACTTTCTAGGACTTACCGTTCTTGAGTTATGCGACATACATGCATACTTACAGACGGCACGAGAAAATTCGTTGTAATTAACTCCAGAATCGTCATTATGGATAATTCGCTTGTCTATATGTTCTTAGGCACTTATCCAGGTGTGGTCGAGTCGAAAAAAAACTCAGTATTCATTTAGAGGTGAGTTCGCTTGTCTATATGTTCTTAGGCACTTATCCAGGTGTGGTCGAGTCGAAAAAAAAACTCAATATTCATTTGGAGGTGAGTAAAATGGAAATTAAGGTTGATTTTTGAGTGATTTTTTTTTTTTTGCAAATACAATACTTCCTTTTTTGTAAAAGGAAGTAAAAAGCGGACCAACGTGCCCCTCATCCCCTTACTTTATGCACGTTTTCCATTTTCAAATGGTTTTTTTTTGTACATTAAGTAGCAAAATGCTCTTTATTTCATTCTTTCTTTTTTACAGATATTTGGGAGAAGTAATTAATCAAAAGAATGAGAGATGGGAAATACAGCTCAAAGGTGCCGGTCTAACTCCTTACTCTAGAACTGCTGATGGACGAAAAGTTTTACGCTCCAGTATCAGAGAATTTTTGTGCAGTGAGGTATTTTTTCTAATTAATGAATAATAAGGTTCTTGATGAATGACGTTAAAAATTGTGTGTGTTTGTTTTTTCTTTTGCTTCAAGGAATTAGTGTTTATGTAATGTGCTGTGGTAATGATAGTGCAAAGCAGCTGTTATTGTAAATTTTGAAATTCTTAGCTCTTAATTTTGTTTAGATTATCAATCATAGTATGGTACTATACTGAAGTGTCATTAGAAATAAATATGGGTGGGTGCTTGTAGCAAAAAAAAAAAAAAATAATCAAATTCAGGCTCAGAGGCCACTTAAACACATAAGAAGAGCAACAAGGGGCTGAGCCCTATCAAAAAATGCTAGAGTCAGAACTTATATATATAATCTTGATAAAATATTCAAGAACTATACTACATGTAAGTAAAATAAGAAATGACTTCACATAATTGCACAAAATTGCAGATTACTTTAGACAATTGTTCTGGTGTAACAAGGAACCCTTTTTCAATGGAAAATATTTTCAGTGCAATGTGCAATAAAACTGTGTTATTTCTCATTTTACTTTTCAATCACAAAGGTATCTTTTTAAGCTTTTGCTCTTTTACTGTAACAAACTTGGTGGGTGCACTGATGTTTCAGTGAGATTCGAGTTGTAGTCCTATTGACACATACATGAACCTCCCTAATGTTGGTTTGACATTGCTAAGTTGCACAGACTTTTTTTGGCTACCATGATCAATTGGTCATGGATGTCAAACAAGAACTTATTATATATAGTCCAATTGATGTTTTTTTTTAAAAAATCTTTTATCAATTTCCAAAAAAAAAAATCTTTATTTTCAAAATTCTCATTTATTTTATAAAAAAATGCAATTACTTTTAACTTATTTAAACCAGTATTATTTTAGTTAACCTGTTTTGTTTAAGAAATAGTATTTATGCAACATTTATAACAAAAAATTTTTATTTTGTGAATAATCAATAGGCCATGCACCATTTGGGTATTCCAACAACAAGAGCAGGGTCCTGTGTCACATCTGATTCTGAAGTAATAAGAGATATTTTTTATGATGGTCATCCAAAATCTGAAAATTGTTCTATTGTCTTACGCATTGCTCCATCATTCATTAGGCAAGTATTCCATAGTAGCTCATCTATTTGGATATTTTCCAGTAAATGACCTTGTAATTTTAATTTTAAAATATCATTCTTCGATTTTCCATACTTTTATTTTTTGAGTAATTTCATTGATCTTAATGCTCAAAAAATTTATAAATTTTCACATTAAAAAGTAGTAACCTCCATATGTTAAAAAAAGTAACCTCAAAGAAATTGTGATGAGATAGATGTCTGTGGCGGGGTACAACTATGGGCCACCTCATTTTAATCAAAAAAATACATTGAACATTTGATATGCCCTGTTGTTTTCTGAAACTACAAGTTGTCCTCTGCTTGAAACTGTATGAAGATTTTTTTAGTCCATCATTTACCTTTTTTTCTGATTTTTTAAGACTTAATCATCACTTGTCGTCTGGAGTAATTAATAAATTTTAACATGATAAATGTAATTACGGTTCTTTATTATCTGCCTAGGTTTTGACATAGAAAGTTTTGAAAACTAGAAAAATCCCACCAACTAAAGGCTAGGTACCAATACTTGAAAAAAATTTTAAACAAGATCCAAAAAAAGAAGAAAAAAATTGAAAACTGAAGTGCAAAATCAGATTTCTTAATCCAAATCTCATCAAAATAAACAATTTTTAAAAATTATCTCAGTTTGTATTTGTTTGAATTTTAGTCAGCATTTTCTTCTATGAGTACAGGCGATAGGGCAACCTCCAAGTTTTTTTCTGTCTTTTATTGCCATTATTAGAAATAAATAACAGAAAATATGACAAAAGCATCCCCACAGAGAATAAAATGAAGCTCCAAGCCACTAAAAATGACGAAAAATAGGTGGCCATTGTTGCACCGCAACATTCCCATTTTCGATAAATGTTGAGAGCTTGTGAAAACTATGAAACAACTTAAGTCAACAAGCGGCTTAATTCATCACTGACAAAATAGTAAAGCAAATCTGAAATCTGAACTTAAAAATCTTGGAAAACAGTATAAGTGGTCTGCCCAAAGGAGACTTTTTGCTCTTCCACGAGTGAGTCGAATCACTCACTAAGAACGACTAAGTTATCTTAGGTATACAAGAACAATGGCAATGTCTTGGAAAGGGTCTTCAGCTACCTAAATGGCTTTACTACCTGTTTTTTTTTTTTGGAGCCCGTAAGTTCCAAAAAGAGGTCACTAGAGAGCAAAATCATCACCATGGCAACAGTGGCCCATTGTTGCTCCCTTGGCACAAAGTTGTACCATTTTATGGTAAATTGCCTATTAAAGGGATAAAAGATTTCCCTACCCCTTAGCATTCAATATCATTCGAAAGAGAGTTTTTTTTGAGCATCAAATAAAGATTGTTCCAATTTTCCCACTTAATTAGAACAGCAGATGTAAGGTTTTCTATTTTAGCGAAAAGTCCTAGGCTCAACTAAATTCAAGCCTGGAGCTAAAGGGCAAAATTTTTTTCCTTAAAGACAATGGATTTGAAAGTGACTTTTTGAATGTACTACAAAACTTTGGTTTTGCAATGCTCAGGTTCCCTTCAGCACCTATAGATATACACACCCTTGGTACAAGTTAGTTTGGAAACTGAGAAAAGGGTGCTTTTCAAACCTTTTTTTTTCTAAATACCTCAGTCATGCATATTTTTATCAAGTTCTTTTTGTCTTCAGGTGGGAGCGGGATTGTGTTCTAATTATGAGCTCTTCACTTAAAATCCATTTCTACAATAGGGAGAAGGGGGATTTTCATTTTGTTTGAAACAGATTTCACAAAGTTTTTTTGTTTTTAAATACAGTTTAAGGCTTTCACGGCCGGCGTCAATATGAGGAGATAACATTTCCGGGCTCATTGGCCGTGGTCTAATTGGAGTAAAAATTCCAGACGTTTCGGCTTACTTTGCTGCAGCCATCATCAGTAGTTTGAGTTTGGTGAGACTGATTCCTTGCTTCGGTGGCTCCGGTATTTAAGCAAACAGCTGAATCGCGAAGCTATAGAAATTTTCAAACACCCCTTTAATTTCAACAGAAAAGAGGAGAATTTCAATTTACCAAAAACATGGCACCCTGCCCTTAGATCCGCTCGCCACAACAGTCTAAAACATACTGTGGTCCCATCCAATCAGAACCCGGTAGCCACCACGGCTTGTGAATCCCATCCAACCAGGTACCAGGATCACCCAGCGGCTTGAATCTCATCCAATCAGGAACCTTATTCTACCAGCGGCTTGAGAATGCCTACCAATCAGGACCAGCAGCGCAGCAGCTGTTTGCTTAAATACCAGAGCCACCGAAGCAAGGAATCAGTCTCACCAAACTCAAACCACTGATGATGGCTGCAGCAAAGCAAGCTGACACGTCTGGAATTTTTACTCCAATTAGACCACGGCCAATAAGCCCGGAAATGTTATCTCCTCATATTTTTTTGTTTTTGTTTTTTTCTAACAGGCGATTTAAATCTTTGCTAGGGTCTTGCTTGGTGAGCATCAGGGAGCATAGAGTGGAGCCCCCAAGTTTTTAAAAAATATAGAAAAAATCTTTAAAAATTTCTGTAAAATATGTTAACATACTTTATGATATTAAATGTTTCAGGCAAACCGTTTTTTTTTCATTGTAAACACATTTCCTTTGACATTTATTTATTGTTAATTAATGAAACGTGTTGCTTATGATTCGATTTATTTCCCTACTTATTAACCAATGATTACAACCGTCTTATTAAGAATTTTCTTGCTTAAAATTTAAACTAAAGGTCTCGTTTTACCTTAGGGCAGTCTGAAAGTCTGTTGTCATTCTTGTATTTGAAATGACCATGTTTTTTAATTATAGGCCATTTCACAGTACATATTTTGTCCAAATGTAAAGTCTGTAGCTTTATACTTTTTTTGCCATAACAATTTAATTTACTGTTTGATTAGCACATTGTTATATTTTGAGTGTGCGTTTTGATAGGACTACCTTTAAATAAAATTTTGTGTCAATCAAACAGTAAAGTAAAAAGTTATGGCAAAAAAGTGTCATGTTGCAGACTCTACATTTGGACAAAATCCTGTGAAATGGCCCTTACACGAAAATTATGCTTATATTTATGTACATATTTTGTTGTAGATTTGGTTCTTTTGAAATTTTTAACACTTTGGATCCTATTACTGGAAAAGTTGGTCCAAGTGTTGGAAGAACTGAAATTCTTCATACTCTTCTTGATTATGTTATTGAAACTTTTTACCCAGAGGTATGTTTTAAAAGTTCATTATTTAAATGTGTGGACATAATAAATTTAATGTTAAACAGTTTTTGGTTTTGTTTTCAGATTCATCAAAGCATGGACAACCAGCTGCAGAAGTATAGTGCCTTCTTCAAAGAAGTTGTTCTTCGAACAGCCAGATTAGTTGCTTTATGGCAATGTGTTGGTTTCTGTCATGGGTATTTATTACTTCAATTGCTTAATACTTGCTACCAATTTAAAACATGTTCAATTATATTGAGCATTAATAGTGGTTCCTCTATGTTACAGAAAAACTACACAACATCAGGGTCAGGCAGTTGTAGCTAATCATAAAATGACTGCAGTAACTTTCTAGAAAATCATGAAATATTTTCACGTTAATCGACTTGAAATACACATTTTTAAATTTCGCATTTTAGCCATTGTTACAGATTATGTTTAGTGTTCATGGAAACATATTGTTTGCTTGTTTGCTGATTGAAATGTTCTTGTATGAGTGTCATTGAATTTTTGACAAAATTATATATTTAAAAATATTTTCAATAAAAATTTACTTAATTACAAAGATAAAATTTAGTAGTATGTTGAATTCTAAAATTTGAACTTAATATTGCATTTCTTTCAAAACTAAACCAACATCTTCCTTAGAATAATTTTTAGAGGAGATGCATGTTAAATTGTATTGGTTGACAAACATTTGTTGCCATTGATTTCATGAAATTTAAAAGTTTGTGTGTGAATTTCAGTACAGTTGAACTCATTAATAGCGAGCCCTGATTCAACGCAAATTTCATTAGGCAATCAGAAGTGCTTGATTCGTGCAATATTAAGTTTATGGGAGCATAACTCGCTTTTAACAAGCAAACCCCACAATCAAGCAATACTTTTGTGATTCATTTACTTTCTATTGACTTCCATCTCAGTTAATCTTTTCTGGAAGAATTCTTTCATACGTGGCATTCTAATCAATCTGGATAGATCAAACAATTCATTTTACATACAAAAAAAAAAAAAAAAAAAATCAGACCTCAATTAGTACAAAACTTTTAAACCATGTAAGGATGTTTTTTCTCAAAATGCAACAGATTTACTAAACATAAGAATGAAGTAAAAAAAAATTGCTTTTGTGCACATTTGCCATGCACTCAACTGTGCCCTTATCACAAAAGACATATCTTCACTTTTTGTCAAAATTAAGTTACGGTCACCGGGTGGTTCCTTATCACATATTTCACTTAAATACAATGTTTTGTGGTCAATTGTCAATGAGAAATGTTTTTAAAAAATTCTGAAAAGGTTGAATTGAATCAAATACATGGAGACACACAACTTTTAACATCCATTTTTCCTTTTGAACTCAACTGCAAATACAACTTTTGTGCTTAGCATGGCAGTAAAAGTCAAATAATATATTTTATTCATTTCCTCTTGAAATCCGTTCTGAAAAAAGGGAGACAGCTTTAGAAGTTCACGTATTGATTTAACGGTTAATTTGTTTATATATCTATTTATTTATTTATGTTTTCAAGCTAAGTTTAGTCACATAACATTTTAACTTTAATCTTTTTCCTCTTTTAGGGTATTAAACACTGACAATATGAGCATATTGGGAATAACAATTGATTATGGACCTTTTGGCTTTATGGACATGTATAATCCTGATCATGTATGTAATGGTTCAGGTAATTTCTGTCTTAATTTTCAAAATTTAGTGATTTCTGTTGTGTTTTCTTGAGACATGTTTAACAAGCAATTTTTCCTATTTGCTTATTTCCTATATGCTGCTGATGATGTTTGATATATTTACCTACTATATCTAAACTGCAATAGTTATTTTGCAATTTGCTTTCCAGTATGATATTATTTACTAATCCAGCAGTAAAAATATGTTTTAGTTGAAAACATTTTTTCAACATTTTCCGCTCACATTTTTGAAAACATTATCCGTAGTTTGTATTATCCACAAGTCAATGAACAATCAGAAACATGTATTTTTGCAGTAAAAAACAAATTTCAATGACTGTATTTTTATTGTAAAATTGCAAATTTAAACTTGGTTGTTTTTGTTTTAATTAATTATTATTATTATTATTATTTTTTTTTTTTTTGCTTTCTTCATCGTACATACACTTATTCTTTGTTGATGTGATGTTCTGTTGTGCAAAAATACAAACGTTTTTACTGTACTGTATATATTTTCACTGTTTAACGAAAGTATTATGCATCAATACAGCTAAGTTTTTGAGAAAGGACAATTTTTACCTTCTGTGTGCCTCATTTTAGCCTGCTTTCCGTTTATCTGCAATTTTTATTATTTGTGGTACTTGTGCCACCCAATACCAACCCTGCGGATAATCAGGAGTTTCCTATATAGCAAACTGAACAAAATGTTGCATTGAAAATATTTGAATCAGTTTCTGTTGAAAGGGCTTAAAAGTCAACTTACGAACAGTGTTAACGTTCGCCCTTTTAACAACAGGTTATTCATTTGTTATCGATCGTTTTTGCACACGTTAATCTTTCTTAGAACAGAAAAAACTCATAAATTTTTGCTACAAACAGTAAAAAGTAAAACCAAGTATGGCCACTTAAGAAATTACAGCTGAAATGAAATTATGAATTAGTTTTAAACAATCAAGCTGCAGGAGATAAATATTAGTTGGGTAGAACAAAATATAAAATAAATTTTATTTTAACTTTAAACAAATAAAAAAATATGAAAAGGTAAACAAATTTGCGTAACATTACAACTTTTAGAAACAGAGTGAACACCTGGTTGCCATTTTTGATTATGAAAACTTTTAATTTGCTGGAAACGAATTAAGGTTTTTCTTCTTTTTATGATAATTTTATTTCATTTTATTCTTTTTAAATTTAGATGATGGAGGGAGGTATGCATATGACAAACAACCAGAAATATGCTTGTGGAATCTTAAGAAACTTGCCAAAGCCATTCAGAAAGCTTTACCTCTGAGTGAAACGTCTCCTTTATTAGAACTTTACTATGAAGAATTTAATGCTACTTATTTAGGAAAAATGCGAGCGAAGGTAGTATTTTTGTGATCAATCGGCGTATAATTCCAAGTACTCCTCATATGTTTTCCTTTGAAAATTTATATTTAAAATTATATTAATTGCATTAAAAGTATACTATAAACAAAATATTATTTAGATTACACATAGGGATTTAAAAACAATGCTCATATTGTTAATGATTTGTAATTCAATGCATGGAATTTTGGATTACTTTGGCATGTTTTCAACTCCACTAGTTTAGAATTTTAGCAAAAGTTGTTGGAAAATTAAGGTATTTTTGCCATAGTTGATGTTGATTCATAAAGGTTGTTGGTTTCATTCTCATTACAATGCAGTACAATCATATTAATGTGCAACATCATGCTAAATTTTAATTGAAATGGTATCACTGCTGAGTAATTTTTAGTTAAGTAACAATCAAAAATTATAGTCCTTGTTTTACAATTGTATTCAAAATTTATTTTTAAATAAATAACATAGAATGAATAGAAGACATCACTGTACATCTTATAATTCTAAAGCAACATGTTAAAAAATTAAATATTTGGTTCAGTAGACACATACATCAGTAGAACTACAGCGAAATCATTGCAAACTGCAGCATTGAAATTTTTAGGGGCTTTCCCTTGGGGGGACGGACACCCCTGCATCTAATGTTGTGTTTTGAAATTCCTATTTATTTATTTATTATTTTTTTATGTTTCAATATTTTTTTTTATATGTAGATTTGTTAGTTAGTTTTCTTTCTCCATGTGCAAGATTAAAGAATAGTTAAATTTTGAATTGTATCATACATACAGGGTGATTGGAAAAATGTGTGATCGAATTTCAAAGGGGGTTAGAGGGGATAATAACAGACAAGAATCATACAGAAAATATGATAGCAACTGCAACGCTGGCGTTAAACATGCACATAAAGCCAGAGACTGAAATATATGAAACAAGAAACATATTGACTACACAAAGTCAATTTTACACAGCAGTTAAGTTTTGAATTTAGTCGTTCATTTAGGTTTTAGCATTTGGCCTGTAGCTCTAGTACAAAGATACTGGGAGGGGGGCAGCGGAATTGTATGCAATGGGGTGCAAACATATATAAAGCACTTTTTTCGTAAATTAAATTTGTTATTTATTTATCTTATTTATTTTCTGTATTTTGAGCGAATACTTGACATGTATTTTTATCTCTATTAAAACGATTCATTTTATGTTTTTTTTTTTGCTGATAATATTTTTGAAATTCTGCGTATGCAAAGTGTCAGTTTTTTGCCATTTTATGTATCAGAGAAAAGTTAATTTAAAGCTACTTCCTGAGGAAGTTTAAATTGTACAGCTAAAATCATTTAAATGGTATGGTGCCTTTTTCCTTTTTGTCTACCATTAATTAGTGTGTTCTTGCTTGTTTATGGGGTAACCATTTTCAATAGTATAATTTAAATTATCTTTTTTTTTTAGCTATTACTTAGTATTAATTTTTAGCAATGTTTTCTACTTTTGTTTTAAGAATTTTTTTGCGTGCATTCTAAATTCTATAGTTTTTAATTCTTTGCATCATAAAACTTTAAATGTATTTTATAATCATTGTAAACAAAACATTTGCATGAATGTTTGCTATTTTTTTTTCTGTAATTAAAACAGGTTAATGAAAATCATTTTGTTTGACCTATGTTGCAAAATTCAGGCTTTTGGTACGTTCCTGTTTTAGGAAAGGTGTTACTTTCAACACTACCATTGATGTTTCATATGTTTTTATTTTGTATTGTTATTATGGATTAGATTGATTAGTGGAGTTAAATTTAATTTATTATGTAATACGTTTGCATGCTCTTTAGTGCATTACAATGTGTTTAGAAGTGGAATAAAATCAGGGGTGGATTTACTAGGGGGGCGGTGGGGGCGACCGCCTCCTTCATGACCGTCATTTTCTGAAACCAATAGTATGGAATTGAAGAAATTACTAGCAATCGCTACACTATTTTTAATCCACTAAATTTCACAATCTTGCTTTAAATTAATTTTAGACAGTTCGTTAGTCATGGATGGACAGCGTTATCCACTTTTTAATTTGAGCCTAAGCTCGTTTCCACCCTCTTCTTTCTTTTTTGAACTTAATAATTTTTAAATTTGTATATGTGTCTTTTCATCTTTTTCTTCCAGGACCACACTATACCAGTATGATAAGACAAGGCATTGCTATGATTATAACAGTGGTTCCTAATCCTGGGGGTGATCGCTCACAAAGGTGTGATTTGGCAGTTCAAGGGAACCATAAACACGTGAGGGCGATAGGGGGGATTAGTATTTAAAAGACAAGATAATGATAATGAAAAGTCAATTAATATTGAGGGGTCTGGGGGGATGGCTTTAACGGTTTTCAACCGCCACCCCTTGAATGGACCATAAATCTGCCCCTGAATAAAATGGATAATGAGTGACAACAGATTTAGGAGCTTGTTTATGCTCTGTATGCATAAGAAATAAATGAATTCATCCAAACATTTGCAAAAAATTTAGGACAACTATCAAGAAGGCAATTATTGTTCTAATAATGAATTTATTAAGACTTATTTAAATGAGATTAATTTTGAACTCAAAAATTATGGCATACACTTGTAATTAGTATTCTTTGTTATCCATTTTTTAGTTTTTAACATAAGTCATCCTTTTTTAAGAAAACTATAGGGTGCAAGTGCATCACTTTGAATCCGCTCGTGGTATCCATGCAAGCATCACAACATGGTATTAATTGATGAAAGCTTGTCAAAAAGTCTTGTATTGACTGGTCAGTACATTTTCGTTGGACCGCATATATTACAGTTGCAGGCCACAGTTTTCAACCACTGCTTTAAACCTTTTGTGAAACTTAAAATGTTGTGTTTAATGCTCTTTAAATTTGTGACGAGTTTCATCGTCCGTTCTGGCTTTGTGTTCATGTAACCCATCAGCATTGCTTTAGCAACCAAATGTCCCTTCCCCACATGATTCTTCCTTGTTATCATCGACTCAAACCCCTGCAAAGTTTGCTACATATTTTCCGACAAATCTGGTGTTGGATAAATTGTTGTTTGTTTTAAGTGTTTTTCATTATGATTTAATCGGAGATTTCTCATTATTGTTAGCATTAAATATGCATTGTTTCTAGTGCTTAATCCTAGTATCTTTTTTATAGTGTGTTGGCAGTGAGGCAATCACAAGCATTTGGGAAGCCATAAAAATTCCTTTTTTTTTAAAAAAAATTTGATCATTTAGTTTTATTCTGAGATATATATTTTTGCATGTATTTGTAACTCATTATTATTTTCTGCAGCTGGGATTAATAAACCTGCAGTTACCAGAAGATATGTAAGTTTACTTTCTGCTTTTTAAATATTAAAAAAATATATTCTTAGCTGCATAAAAGTTACCTTTTAATATCATTGAAAAAATTGTCATTTAATTAACTCTTATTTTTCACATGATATCATCTTTGCTGCATTTTGCCCCTTCAGTCATGCAAGCCCTTTTGCTTGCACACTTTTAAATTCAGATGGGCCCTCATCAGCCAAAATTATCGTGTTTTCCCATAAACTCTGATATTGCTTCAAGAAAACAAAATCGTTTCTCAGCAAGATGGTACACAGAGTATTTCCATCTGGGAGTACAGCATAGCAAAAGATGCAGCATTCTGCTTTGTTTGTTTTTTCCCAAATAGTGTGGGAAGGAATAATTAGAAGCAAGCATGGATAACAGTTGAGGGAAACCGCTGGGATAAGATGAAGAGTGCTGGAAAAAAGAAATTAGGAAAGTTGACTCTTCATTTTTCTTCCAACTCTCATAAAGCTGCACTTTCTGATCATGCTCAATTTATCAGCGGTCCCAGCAATTCAGTTGATGGTTAAGATGGTTTCAGTTTCTGGATAAGAAAAAACGAGCCAATCTAATCCAAAAAGAGAAATACAAATGATTTAATAAGCATGTTGTTATCACACTTCTGGATGTAACTCGCACGCTAGGGAGACAAAGACTTGTTTTTCGTGGAGAAAAAGCAGAGGAAGGCAGCTTTAGACAAACAGTTAAATTGCTGTCACATCATTGTTGGTGTCATGAACAAGTGGATTGACTCTATAAAATCACGGCCCTGTCACATAACCTATTTACTGTGCTAATTCTCAAAATGAGTTCATTAATTTGCTCGGAGCAGAAATCAGGAAAACAGTTGTTGAAGAATTGAAAAGAGCTGGGATATTTTCCATCTTAGCTGACACAACTTTTGATACCTCACATACAGACAGACTCTCGATCAATGTTACATATGTGGACGAAGATGGGCTAGCAAAAGAATGCTTATTGAATCTTTTTGTGAAGCCAAAGACAAGACAGGATTAGATCTGGCTACCACAGTGGCCGAGACATTATGTAACAATGAACTGCAATTGAAACACTTTGTTTTTCAGTCATATGATTGTGCTTCAGCAATGTCTGGAAAATTCAACCTTGTTCGATATAAGTTATCGGAAATAGCAAACAAAACTATTCCATATATGCCATGTCAGGCCCCCAAGCTCAATACATTTATTGAGTTTTCATGCAATTCAAGCTTAATTATTTCTGACATGTTCCGCACCTTAGAGGAATTATACATGGTCTTCACATCCAGTACTAAACAACATGGTTTTCTGACAGATAGTTTATGGGATTTTGGGAGTGCACCGCAACTTACAAACTTATCAAAAATGAGATGGACTGCTTGTGCAGAGTCTATAAGAGCTGTTTGTACGTCGTTTGAACATAGTACATTTGCTTAAAGAAATGTCTAGTTCTTCTAAATTTAATAGCAACACAAAATCTTCTGCTTTTTCCCTCAAAAAAAAAAATAAAAATAAAAATAAGATTCTGTCCTTTGATGTTATTGTGGCATTGTACTTTATGAAAAATATTATGTGCAAAATCAAAAATTTATTCCAAGCATTGGAATCTCGAAACCTTAACATTATTGATGCCATTTCTTTAATGAAAAGCACCAAAACATCACTAGAAGCAATTAATGAAATTACGTTGGAAATAGACACCTTAATAGAAAGTGCTGAACTATTTGCAAATTCTTTAGATGTTGATCCTCAAGCGGATTTTCGACAGCAGTTCAAGATGCTCTTGGACAGTTTATTAAAAGTGACAAAAAAACCACATGAATACCAGCTTAGAGGAATTAAAATCTTAAAGTCTCCTATTAAGTCCACCACTTTCCTGAGCCCAAATGAGTTCCACTAATATAGAGGCATTCCTTAATTTGTTTCCCAATTCTGACACAGATCTGGATCCTTTGGGACTTCAAACTGAATTTTAAATTTTATCTGATAAGTGCAATGAAAAGGAATTAAAAATATTATCTGAAGTAATGGTTGAGTTGCAGAAGCTAAAATCCATACTTCCATCGGCTAACCATGCGTATTGGCTAAATTTACATCGCCTGTAACAGTTACCTCTGATGAAGGAACATTTACTCAGATGGGACTTATCAAATATGTTTTAAGGAATATGATGGCAGGTCAGCGGTTAGACTCTTTAGTACTGCTGACATGTGAGAGATACATCACTGACGCCCAGTGGCGGATCCAGACGATCCTGTGGGCAGGTGCGATTGAGTAATTCATTAAGGGGGGGGGGAAGAGGGGACTAATAAAAATTAAATTTTTAAAAAGTTTAAGAACAAAAGCCCTTTTTTTTTTTGAATAATGTGTATTGTTTTGACTGAAAGTTATAAGTGTTTCGAGTACCACAAGACTAAAAAAGTGAAAGAAAAAAAGAGTTTCTACTAATATTCTTGATCAATCATCTAAATTAAACCCTTCAAATTTTGATTCGTTTGAGGACTCAGAAGTTTTTTCAGTAGCTATTCAGGTCCTCAATTGTACTTCTTTATAAAATAAAGGTTGCAGTTAAGATGGCATCTCTTTTTACCAGTTTCTGTACCAAACATAATGTAATACTAAAATTCCATTTGTAAATAGAATTTGAAAATAGTTTTGGATTTGTTTGTTGATTGAATCGGTTTAATATTTGCGCATAAGTAGTAGTGTTTACAGGCTCTCACCTAAAATTATTTTGTTAGGAACGCATTGTTAGACTATTTGGTGGTTGATAAAAGGAAAGGAAATTTGGAGGTCCCTTTCCGTTTTTTTTTTTTTTTTTTGAAATTTAAAGGTATATTTTCGAAAACACAATTGTTTGCTGTCTTTGTGTTCTTGAAGGGAAAGGATGAGATTCGGGAATTCTCCCCAGTCGTTTTATGATATTAGTGTTTTATAAACGCAATTTTAGATATCTTTAATGATGCTTAAAACCAGGGTGTTCAGGGGCTTTATCCCGGAAAAATTTTTGGAATTGAAGTCCTAAAAACGCATTTGTAGGCCATCTTTAATGACGTATCAGAAGGCATGGGGTTCAGAACTTTTCCTCAAAAACTTTTCAATGTAGGAGTTTCAAAAACGCTGGTTTTTAGACAATTTTTGAATGATGTTGAAAGATGAAGAAAGAAGGACATGGGGGCTCCTCTCCGGAAATTTTTCAAAATTGAAGTCCCAAAAACGCAGTTGTAAGCCATCTTTCATGAAGTAGGGGGACGGAACGGAGTTTGGAACTTTCCATCGGATATTACTTGAAATTGGACCCTTGATAAGCATTGGTTAGCCATATTTGGTAGTGTTAAGGGATGGGATGGAGTCAGGAGTTATCCCTCAACTGTTCAATATTGAAACTTCAAAAACTTAATGTTAGCAGGTCTTCATTGACGTTAGGGGAAGAAATCGAGATCGAGGGCTCTCCCCTGGAATTTTTTTCGGAATTGAAGTTCTGAAAACATAATTAAAGGCTTTCATCAACGACATTTTCGAAAAAGATTTGATTCCGGCGATTTTTTGAAAATTGAAGTTCCAAAAATTCAAAAGTTTTGACAATCTTTTATGACGGAGTGAGGGGGTTGAGGAACTCTCCCCTGAAAAATTTTTGGAATTAAAGTCTTAAAAATACAGTTGTAGGCAATTTTTTGTGATGTGTTAGGGAAGAGGGGGGAGAGTTTGGTGACCTTTTCCCAGAAATTTTTTGAATTTACAAACCTTTGAGGGTGCGATCCCCCCCCCCCTGTGGATCCGCCACTGCTGACGCCATAGATTTAACAAGTCTATCAAGCAAATGGGCTGCAATGAAACACAGGCTCTGTCGCTTTTAAATTATTATTTTCCAATATGTTACAATTTTATAATATAACATATTGGAAATTATATTATAAAATTGTAACATATATTAAATTTCATAAGTGTGTTATGAAATTTAATGAATAATTTAAACAGTTAAATACTGTCACTTTTCATTAGTTTTGTTTTTTACTTTTCTGGTAGAAAATGCAGCATTTTTACAATCTAAATTTTCAATTTAAAAAAAAAAAATCATGTGTAGAGAAGATTTCACGAGATTACACTTTTTCTCCAACAACTTTCTACTGTACCTACCTTTCAGCTTGAATCCTTAAAATTGTCATACATCACAAGAGAAGTAGCATATTATTGCAGTGACCCATGCTTGAGATTGAGCTCAGTTCGTCTAGGTGAAAAACAGCTTCAATATCCATTAGATCACTTGCGACACACGTGACTGTTCCTAGCAAACATTTTGGCTGTTAACTAGAGACTGTTCTGACAGAAGTTTGCTCTGCATCGATTGTAGCTGGTAATTAATGGGATCTCCGTTTCCAAAACATTTTCAACAATAGAACTTTTATCTGCATTTCCTTTCAAGCCTTCACCCCTTTATGGAATGCACTATCAATGACAGATCACCACAAAACACCAAAAGGATAAAAAAATGCTGCCTCATAAATTGTCAGTGTTGAATAGTCTAGGATATGCTCGGAACAGAACGCCAAAGGGGAGACTTCAACAAATAAATACTAAGTTTTAAACATCTTGCATTTATATGATATTTGTACAAACAGTTCTTCATTTTGTTGACATTTTTTAGCATATACTTGGAAACGGTAAAGCTGTTTGGGGCCGTCTGGGCCCATGATTTTAAATATTTCCAGGGGTTGGGGACAAAGCATCTATATTCAATGCTAATGTTATCAGAAAACAACAAAAACCACACCTACTGATACATAAAAACATTAATTTCTCAAAACCTAGGTGAGAGGTGGGGGGGGGAGCAATGGACCCCTTTTAATGATCAATGGGGGTCTCCAATTTTCAGCCCCCAGATATTTTAGCTAGCGACGGCCCTGCCCTTCCCCACTTTTGTATTACTATAACCTTGCGTCCAGTAGAAGGGGGGGAGGGGGAATTTAAGAATTTCTCGATTTAACAGTTTTAAGAGCTTCCTCAGAGATATCTAAATAAGGAGAAAAAGTATTTTACGGTATTTTTGAAACTGTACAGTTATCAAAATGGAAAGCAAAAATAAGCTTATCAATATCCAGGGGAGGGGGGAGGTGCTCAGCTTCCTCTTTGCTTCTCCTCCCCTCCCCTTGCTGATGCCTATGGGTCTCTCATAAAAATATTGTCACCAATCTCTATACTAGTACAGTGAAACCTGTCTGAAACAATGTTGCTAGGACCTAAAAAAATATTGTTATAGACAGGTTATTGTTGTAGACAGTATTGTTATACACAAGTTTCACTGTACCAGCATATTGTCACTCTTGCTATTCACTGCCTTAACCTCAAATGAATTGAACAAAAACGAACTCAGGATCAAAGGGCTTTTTATGATGCTTTACTTTTAAAAAATGTGTTCTATATTTCAAAATTTACACAAAAAAGTTGTATAAAATAACTATTATCCCATGGATGCGAAAAAACTTCTGTCAAAACGTAATTTTATCTAGTGTTAAAAGATGATTTCATTTTGGGAGGAGCTGAAACCCCTGCCCCGGCCCCTGGATCCGTTAGTGAAGGAAATATTTTAATACCATCTTATTCCCAATAGACTTTTAAATCCCTTCAATTTGCTGTTAAAAGGATGTGAAAAGTAAAAGTAAACTGTTTTCTGAAAACTCTTTTGCCCATCCAGATCTTTCTTCCTTTCTTTGATGTTTCGATTTGTGCAACCAAGCGCAAATCTTTTCTGTACTAAAAGCAAGTCAGTGTGTTTTCATCAGCTTGGGCCAGTATGACACCTTACTGCTCTATCTCACTTTATTGTAAAGGCCTTAGTGTCGATACAAAGGAAAATGTCAAGTATTTTACAAATTATATCTTAGACTGAAATGTTCTAAGGGTATGTACATTTGGATGGCAGAAATTACCACTGATTTTCCAGCAAATTCAGAGGAATAGAAGCATTTTCGTTTTGTTCATTGACAAAACAAAGAAGAAAGAGGCCTTTTCTGAGTGTGATATCAATATGTTTTCATAAATAATTTCAAACTTAAGGCAAGTTTTTTTTTAAATATTTTTTATTTTAATATTTCGGGAGACATAAGAAAAGAGCGATATATCGATATATCCGAATGTGAGATTAGGCACATTATTTCTTGTTGTAAATCCAAGGCCGGATTTGGAAGTGTGGAGGCCCCTAATCAGGGTTCGAAAAGATCATCTTATTTTCGAAAATATCCGATATTTTGATAT
Source organism: Uloborus diversus (assembly GCF_026930045.1). Classification (NCBI taxonomy): domain Eukaryota; kingdom Metazoa; phylum Arthropoda; class Arachnida; order Araneae; family Uloboridae; genus Uloborus; species Uloborus diversus. Next base: position 140,232,344 of record NC_072735.1, on the reverse strand, counting down.
ATATCGGATTATTTTGATATATATGTATTTATCCGATATTTTTGATCAGCACTTTAATAGTAAATACACCGTGAAAGTTAGGATATTTAGTAAAAATTTTATTGTGGGGGCCCGTTTGTTGTGGAGGCCCCGGGGCAGTAGTCCCGGCCTGCCCTACCCTAAATCCGGCCCCATGTAAATCAGAATATTCTGCTTCATGAAGGAAAACTCCTTAGTATCTATCCTGTCAATTGTATGTTTCTTATAAAATAAATGTTGCTTTTTCTGGTAATACTTTAAAAACTAATGACGGCTGGTATAAAAGGAAAAACACTCTTAGTTCACAAAGAGGTAGACATAAATTTATTGCAAAGTATTGTAATATATAGATGACAAATAAGCTGTAAAACACATATATGCATTTTGTTCTTTACTATTTTACTTATTTATGGATGTTACAAATAAAGGCTAATAGGAACAAACTCTTGAATTTTTGATATTTTGTCTGAAACGAGTTCAAGCTTAACTTTTTTTTTAGTTTTTTACCTCATTATTTATTTTATATTTTTGAATACCATGTTATTCTGTGCTTATATTTTCAAAATTTTAAAGTTTTCTTTTCCTAGGAGTCTTGTTGAAGAACTTTTTAGTACAATGGAAGAATCTGGAGCAGATTTTACAAATACATTTTGTTGTCTTCATTATATTGATGTAACAGACTCAGCAAAAAAAGAAACCTCTTTTCGTGAGGTGGAACAAAAGATTGTAGAGCAGTGTTATTCTGTGGAAGCAATGGTTAATGCCTGCAAACCAGAAGCACTTTCCCCGTAAGTAAAAAAAATTCTGTTGTTTTATTTTTAACTTTTTCTAATCTTTATAAACAATTAGTTTTAGTTATGTCACAGCTCGATATCTTTTGCCTTAAAAATGTCTTCTGTAAAAGTGCTTTTGTTTTAAGTGAGCAATGAATTTTGCGCCTGAAATTGTCTACCCCCCCCCCCTTTTTATTTCAAATGAAACTGGAACAAAATATAAGTGGAACGAATTCAGTTGGTATTCATTTGATCAGGCTATATTTTATCACCATATATCATCCAAAAAAACTGCAAAGATGTTTTATTCTATTAACGAAAAATTATTATTCTAATCTTAATGCATTCAATTTTTTTTTCCATCAGAGATCTAAGGTAAGAAGTAAATGCTTACTCTTGTGCAGAAACAAATTGTTAGAAACTAAATATACGAAAAGTATTGCACACACTATTTGAGGTTACAAGCAAAAAAAAAATTTTACATGCAAAAAAATATCAAAACAGTATTATTAAACCACTGAGAGCCTTTCTTTAATTCAATTATTCTGATATTTTGAATTAGATCTTTGAAATGAATTCATTAAGATTATTTAGTGCTTGAACTGCATGTTATTCGCAGTTTAGGAACTTGAATACCCTTGCGGTGATTTAAGAATTTAGCTGAAGAAGCAAAACATTTCAATTTGCTCGACAAGGTAAGTGTCTCATTGGAAACGTCATATCTTATGTAAGCAGGTTTTACCTCTTTCAGCAGCCATTAGTCACAGACTGTTGCTTCTAACCTATACTTAATTTGAATTATGAATTATTTTAAATGTGTTTAAATATTTATAAGGGTTTCATGGACGGTATGTAGGATTTTTGTGCTAAATATGTGTTAGATATAACCTTTAAAATTATTAAGTTAGCCAAAGGTACCCAGCCCCTGAAGAGCAAGGTGCACCCCCCACACTAATACCACAAAGCCCCCCCCCCAAATTGGGATACTCTTCCCCTCCAAAAAAAGAAAAAAATGCCCCTTGAAACAACCTGCTGACCTCAAAATTTCAATGTCGCAGTTTAGGCCATGACTCCCCCTGCCCCACCACCACCACTTCTAGGTGGACGCCCATGAGTTAGCCTAATAAGTGATTAAATTTTTCCAAAAGTCTTGCTTAGAAACTTTATTTTAAATTAAATTAAAGAATTTTCACATGTGCTGTGAGTGGTTTTTAAGCTTTCTTTCAAAAGTACAATATGTAGTTAACAAAATGCAATCTGACAAAAGAAAAAAAGTAAAATGTAATAAAAATTGTTACAGATGTTAAATACGTGTAAGAAAAAGTTGGTGTCAAATTCAAATATTCAAGTCATACTATATTGAATATATAGGTTGATGTGACAGACAAGGTAAGATTGCTGATAATATTCTGAACAATTACTGGCTATGTGCAATTATTTTTTGATTCATTGTGCTACTCAGGGGCAGATACAGAAAACCTTTGTATGGAGGGGGGGCATGCTGAAGAATGACTCCCACCCCTCCCATCCTACGGTTTTGAGTACAAAAATTTTTGAAACTGTCTGCTTAATTTCATAAGCAATGAAATGAAGTACTAGTTCAAATATTTACTTTCAAAAATAATTATTGAATTAAAAAGACTTACATGTTATGCATAAAGTGTTTGAACACAATGTGGACAGCTACTGTTATCAACGGTTTAGGGGGCGGGGGCATGACCCTCCCCTTGTGTCCACCACGGGTGCTACTTTAGGTCGAATATTGGTAAAGAATGAGTGCATGCCCTCGTGAATGACTTGTTAACATTAGAAGTACCCCGAGCTAAAATTTCTGGGAATTCAAAAATTTGCAAGATCAAAATGAAATAAAAATTTTACCGAATGCTAAAATACGAGCATGCACACATATCATTAGCATCTGATGAGGAGGAGCATTTGGCTTTATTGAAAAACAATTAAAGATTTAAAAAAAAATACAAATCTCAATGCTGCAATGTTTTCTCCAATTTTTTTCCAAATAAAGACTTTTTTGGGAGGAGACACAGTGACCTCTCATGACCTTCCATCAATATGCTGCAGCTTAATTTACTTCACTTGTTAAAAAAATATTGTTTGGACCTTGCAACAATCAGAAGTTTTTTTCTGAGTTTGAAGTTCATTTTATTTTTGTTTTGCTGTTCATTTTATTTTCAGTAGGCTTTTTGTATTCTTTTGTTTGAATTAATAAATTAATAAATGTTTGTACCATTTTATTATTGAATATTGATTTTAATTTTTTTAAATGTTCCAGGCAAATTCATACTTTGCTTATGTTGGTGAATGCTGATCCATCCATAATTAATCAGCTAGGTAGAACCGGGTTAACACTAAAAAGAATGCTTATGAAATTACAAAAATCCAAGTCCCTTGAGGTGAGTATTATATTCAAACAGTACTACAAATAGGGAGAACACCATTCCCAAAATATTGGGTTTGTTGTTGTAAAAAAAATGCAAATTTAAAGTAATGTAATAACTATTCTTTCTCCTGCTTTATATGCTACTTTTAGTGGTTTCTTCTGTTTTTTATGCTACTTTTAGTCGTTTACAGTGAAGAAACCACACCTTTCAATAAACATGAGTGTTGGACATCATACTAATTGAAGCTGGCGCATAAGTGCTGGACGAAAACTCACAAGTTATGATCTGCTACTCCACAATAATTTATTTTTGTTCAGTTTTACTGTATTGAAGTCAAAACGGTATGACTTATCCTTGTTAGAATCTTATTCAAAGGATCTTATTCAAAATAAAGTTCCCAAAAAAGAGCAAAATTAAGAAGTAATTGGAGGGATAACGTGCTACTTTAACTACTTAAAGTGTCAGTAATGCTCATTCAAAATTATCTTTTTTTAGGGCCTTTCTTAAAACACATTTTGAACTTTAAACTTTGAATCAATGCATTTCAGAGGGTTGTTATACTTCATGGCATAGCAAGAGTTCAGAAAATGATGGCTGATTCATAAGATATACAAAAATAGATCTGTAAAAAAAATTGATTGACCCATTAATGTGCTTTGTTTTGGAAAATTTTGGCCACAGTAATGTAGGGTTTGTAATAAGTTTTCAATTGATTTCTTATCATTATTTCTTTCATTTCTTTTGAAGTCATTTTAAATATTTTATCTTGCTTTTTATGTAAATGATGAGAAGCGTTGGCTTGTATTTTTCCTAAAACTATTATGCTTTATTTTGGAATTGTTTTACTTAATCTTTTTTGTACATTAACCTGCACCTAATTTAAATTGTTGATTCTTTTTTTTTTTCAAATCTTTTTGCTTGTTTTAACTTTTTGTTTCAATATTAATTCAGCCAAATATTTTTTCCCATGATTTTTACTAAACCTCTAAGAATTTAACTTTTGTTTTAAACAATTTCATATTATTATAATTATTTTTTTTACTCGGAGCTCAGTAATGTTAATGTTATAGATAAATCTTGAGTGCTCTTTTCTTTCATATTTCAAATTGTATTTTTTATCTTTCATGCAAAATTAAACCTTATGCAATTTTATGTCCCTTTATGTTGTTATTTTTTTGCTATAGGAAATGACTCGGGAAACGAAATCCAAGAATGATAAACTTCTTTGGAATAAGTGGTTGAAAAGATACAAAATTAGGTTGGACCAAGACATGAAAAATTGCCGTAATTTAAATGAGTACAACAGAGGAAGATTAAAAGTCATGAAGCAAAATAATCCTAAGTGTGTTAATATTTTTATGTTTAAATAGTATAACAAATGGTATAATGTGTAATGACTTAAAAATAAAAAACAATAGGGACAAAATATGCCCCAATAAGATTTTTTTTTTTTTTTTTGTAAATTATTAATTAAAATGGATGATTTAAAGCTTTTTGTTACAAAAAGCTTAGGGTTTTTTTTTTGACACGTTCATTTAATGGATGAAAATGGTAAATTCATTTTATCTGGCAACTTAAATGTATTATTGACTTACAAAATTTTTTCCAGTAAACATGTTGCTTGGACAAAATCTATAAAAAATAGAAAATCTGAAATTTAAACTTTGCAATTACAGTTATTATAAAAGATGTTAGGAAAAAATCATTATGTCTTAATGTATTTTTTAATGTAATTTAGTTTAAAACTGTGTACATGTTTTTAAAATTATAAGAGAAAAAAATTTCTTTCAAAGAAAGAGAATATTTTTTGTCATAAGATTAAATACGACATAAAATTATTTACAAAGATTCCGTGATTCAGATGCTAGATAATTTAATTATTTAATATGCTTGATTTTTTTGGTTTCTAAATAAAAGTTGTACTGGTAAAAATAATCAGTAACTTTTATGTGCATTATAGATTTATTTTACGGAATTACATTCTTCAAAATGCAATTGAAAAAGCTGAAAAGGGTGATTATTCTGATGTGAAGCAACTGTGCAAATTATTAGAAAATCCATATGATTGTTCCTATTCTTCTGTTGTACAGAATTTGTCCTCTGGTAATTTGAAGGCTAAAGATGAAGGTAAATAAAATTTATGCGTATATGTGTTGAAAGTTTCAAAATATGCATTTATATACTGTTAATTATTTTAAATGATGTTACAGATTCTTTTGGTTTCAATTATTCTCTTGTGATTTATTTGTTATTTCAGTTCTGCTTTATTCCAAAGAGCCTATTAAATAAAATAGTCTGAGTCTGAAAATTAAATTAGTTTATTTTGTATCAAATGGGAAACACCATGAAATTTTTATACTTATGCTGAAAGGAAAAAAAAATGTGTTTTAGCAATGCCATTGATAGAATTGTTTCCTTTTTTTCTTTTCCAAAAGTATGATTACACAGCTTATGGAGTAAAAGTTGATTACGTTTTTGTACGCTTTTTTAAAATTATGATTTAGTTTTTTAATTGTAAGAAAATATTTATTTTCAATGAATGTCTGTTTAATGTATTTAAGACATGTGTATGTACATGATGTGTAGTTAGCATTTTCAAAGAAAAGAAAGAGTGTGTACTTAAAGGTTATCTTAGTTATCTTATGTTACTTATATAATTTTCTTAGATATTTAATTTTCTTTCCTGTTTTCCACATATCACCATCTGATTTATAATTATGTTTTTTTGCAGCAACAATTGATATATATGTTAGTGAGCAATCACAAATTCATTAATGTTTTTACTTGACTGTTGAATGACGTTTTCCCTTTGATTTTATTTTTCAATGTTTACAATGCAGGCGTCCATCTGCCTCAGAATCATACTATTTATATACAACCTTCCCACCTTTACACAATCCTTTTTACACAAAAACAGTGTCCAGCACACAACATCCAGCATCTAGCCCCTGGCATTCGTTTTGAATTTTAAGGTCTTGAATTCAAATTATGGTTGTGATAAAAGTCATTAGTAGAAATAAGAAATCCAACGAGTAGGGTCCTATTGCAATTTGTGATTGTGAAAAACATAATTTGAATTTAAAATCTCAAAAGTCATTTTTTTTTTTTTTTAATTTTAATTATTTTCTGTTTGAATTAATGCTTTACAGAAGTTGATATTTTATTTTTTCCTTTGGAAACCATTTAATGTCATAGTTTCAAAGAAATATTCTCATTCATTTTAATATTTATTTGTATATCTTTTGAATATATTTATATTTATACATATATATTATTTCAAAGAAATGATATTTGTTTTTATTTTCAGATTCTGCAGCATCAACTTCATTTTATTCTAAAGAAAATGGTGCTGAAACTCATCAGATGTCTGAATTGGACACATTTGACAAACCCCCTGACTGGGCCTTTTCTATAAAAGTCACCTGATCTTCATAAATTTGCAGTTTCCCCTGATATGACTGCATACTTCAAAAGTAATACATTTAGACTTACAATTTATGTTATATAAATGCTTGTCCCCCCCCCCCCCTAATTTAGTAGTGATAATTTAAAGCTACTTCTCTGAAACAAATCTTTAAGAATTGGAATTGTTAAGTAAAATGGTTTCATTATCCACAGCTATAGGACTGAAACTTACTGCTTCAGCTTTACTTCTACTTTACTTTCATTTTAGCAGTTGAGCTGTTCCATTGTTATGGACTCATGATGATTTGCTAAATTAATTTTAGCTCCCAGTGTGAAGGTAATCTGAGTTTCAGTGAGAGGACATTAGGAATGTGCCATTCATGAACGAATGGATCTAAAAGACAGATTCCTTAAAAAGAATGGTGCAACACAATCTCTTAAAAAATGAACGGTAGTTCTTTTAAATGATGATATTTCTAGTTCTCTCGTTTATGTAGTTCATCCTGTCTCATTTAATTTATTCGTTAAAACTCTGAAATATCTTTTGGCAATACTTTCATTTTACTCATGCAAAATCATTTTCTGTTTTATTTCCACCTTCAAAATGTTTTATAGGACAGAATCAACTTAGCAAATTTTTTGGCATCACCTCTATTTTGTTTAATTTTATTAAATAAAGTTTAATCCTTTAATTCTGTACCATGCTGGAACCGAACCTGTGACTTTTGGAATAAAAAGCAGATGTCTTACCACTTGATTACCAAAAAATATATTACAAAATGAAATATACTTTCTTTCATGAGTCGACATGCCCGGGACATGTAAAAATTCCGATCGGGCATGAATATTTTCCCTTACATGTCTCACTGGACATGTAATTATTATAATTTTTAATTAAATGTTGGTAATTTTAATTACTTATTATGTACTATTTATTTAAACTTTTTCTTATGTTTTGTACTGAAATAGTTCTTGATTCAGATATAAAGCTGTTAAATTAATTTTTTGTCTAAATAATGCTATATGACAAATTCAAATGTTTTTATTATACAATTAAAAAAAACTGGGCAAATAAAAATTTTTATTCTTACATGTATTTTTTAGACAAACATGACCGGTAGGGCTTGTAATGTTTTAAAGATTTTTCTAGCCCTGATTTCTTTATGCATCTGAACCTAAATAAAATTATTTTTGTTTAAATTTTTATTGTTATATTTTCTAACTCTTAGGTAATTGTAGTTTATTTTCCTTAAAAGAATATAACAAAACCAATGACCAATGAAAATTTTTTTATGTACGCCAGTAGCTCTTGTAGAGGTGTCATCTGCAACCTTTTAAATGAACAAAGTCATTCAAACTACCAAGTTCAGTGTACAAGTCAAAAAATGAATGATCTTCAGATGAATGAATTATTAAAAACACTGCCATTGCCCATCTCTTAGAAGACATCTGCTTTCAAGTCGGTGATGACTAGATCTTGATTATTGCTACAACAAAATCATCAAAATATGCGCTAGAAATTCCTAAATTATGCGCTAAAATTTCACATGTTTTGTGTTAAAAATTTGTTTATGCATATTGAAGTTTTTAACATCTAAATAAAAACACAGATAGTCTTTCTATTTTAGATGGTAGAAAATAAAGGTCTTGCAGGTTAAAACCCAACACCCTGTATACATTCGAACCTCGTTAAACCGCCAATCTAAGTGACAGACTGACAGTTGGCAGAAGTTGACTGTGGCGGTTTAACGAATTTTCCCAAATCCTGTACAAATGCATGTTTTGATGAAAAGAAATCTGAAAGCATGCATTTTCTGTTCCAAATAAACTTTGAAAAGAAAAAAAAAACAACAACAATTATTTTTCCTGCAGTGTGTCACCAATGGCTACTTTTTCCTCCTAGAAGTTGAGAAATTGTTTGCTATAAATTGATGATTTGCAGATTTATTTTATTCTGAAACACCTGAAATAGAATTTGTATCATACAGATTTAAGAATGCTTTTGACATTTTTGCAGAAGCAAAAGAAGACAATGGTACAGAATTGTGATACGAACTGCCGTTTGCTGAAATCTGCATATGTCATTTACAGATTAAGTCCCCCGCCCTCGACCAGAACAGAAAAGGGGTTAATGAATGAATGCTTTCATAGCTGAGTAGTGAAATGTCAAAATGAAAAGGTTGAAAGGTGTGGGAGGGCCGATAAGATCAAATGATAAAGTTGTGGAGATGTTGGAAATAATATTCCTTGGGAACTGAGTGCTACAGAGGGTGGATTAAATCGAAAAAGAGATAAGAAAGCTGGACAACCTGGTGTACCTAGTGGAGGGTCTAATCTAGTGGTATTTGCATGGGGCTTAGTGGCAGGTGCGTGTTATGTTTCATGATTTCCTTTTGTGCCTCATCTTGTACATTCACTTTCCTTAATGGGTTATTTCCAAGTTTTAATTGTTTGGCATGGTCTTCCAAGATGGCGATTGAAACAGTAATATCATACCAAGTATGCAGTTTCCATCGAAAATGAGTGGCGGTTGGCGGACAGCTGGGTAGCAGTTTAAGGCGGGAAATTTCATTGCACTCCTTTACAGAATGTTTTTTTACCGACGTTCTTGACGAACTAAGAAAGTGGTGGTTTGATGGGGTGCGATTTATTGAGGTTCAACTGTATATAAATGTACTGCCATGGGCAGGTAAAGGACAGAAACTACAAATTTTATTTTATTTTTTTAAATTTTGTCATCTATTGTACATTAGGCTTATTGTACAAGCTTGCTTATTTAGGTTCTGCTGAAAAAAAGGCGCAAAAAAAATCCCTAATTCTAACATGTCTGTTAGCATTGAATCCCAAATGTATTTCTTCAAATATCTCAAAATCACATTTTTGCAAATACTGCTGTTTATTGCCCCTGGCAGTGTAGGTATGTATGTGCATGTGTGCACTACTTTTGAAATGAGTCTTGAATTTCACAATGTATAAATTGAATTTTTCATTCTTAAATCTATAAAATTTTGCTATTGATTGCCATCAAATAACCATCAGAACTTAGTTATAATTTTCTGTAATAATTTGTGTCTTATACATACATTTTAGTTAATTTAACTGTACCTTTCTTTTCCGAATGTTTCTAGCTTCACAAAGAAATGATTAAGCAAGAAAATGTTCCATTAAATGACGGTTGCATTTCTAAAGCCAAATTTGGATGAGTGCTTACCTGATGGATGGGAATCTTTTAATTGCTTTATATTAAAAGTATTATTTCTAAAACTTTAAAATGCTTACTATGTAAATAATTTGTTTTGTGTGTTCTGCTGCAATATTTATTGAGATTTCTTAAAATATAATTTTAGTTTCTCTTTGTTTACAATCCTTTATTTATTAATAATCTTTCAATTCATACATTATGAACGATTTTGTTTTAAAAACATATCATGTGCAAATAATATAATTTAATTCACTACATGTTTTGCCAGGCTTAAATTTAAATAAATAAAAATAAAAATTTGGAGTGTATTCTTTAATGTTTGAATCCTAAGAAAAAAAATCATAGTGTTCTTCAAATTTTCAACGTTTAACAATTATTTTTGAGTTTTAGAAAATTGTTTATGTTTTTATGTTCAATATAATTTATACATAAAAATTTGTGTTTCGATGAAATAAAAGATATTTTTCTACTATTAGCTGATTTTATGTAGTTTATAAACTTTCATACTTTGAAATAAAGAACTTTTTATTATATACACTATTTTACACTAGTTTAGCCTTAGCCTTAGCCCTGGCTGCGTGGGGAAAATTCATAGTGCTTTTTAATTTAATTAAATTAATTAATTAATTTATTTTTGTGTGTGCTGTTCATTATATACAATGTGCAAATTTAATTTATCTGTGGTATATCTAGGATTCCATAGATGGAAAAAGCTTTCCCATTTGCTTACTAAGTTTTAAAATAAATTAGTGACACTGAACAACCTGTTTTATCGCTAGTCTTTAAACACTGCCCTATTGTTGAATGTTATTCTTAGTGAATAAAAATGACAACAATGTGTATAAAGTACAAATAAAGTAGTATAAAAGAGTTAAAAACTCGGCAAACAGCTGTTTCGGGACTGTCACATGCAAGCCCCTTCATCAGTGCAAAAAAGAAGAATTAAAAGTCCACACAATGTGAACCGAACGATAAATGAACAAAAAATTTAAGGCAGCAAAGTAAATAGGCATGGAAACCGGAAACACATGCGTCACAGAACACCAATGACACTTATAGTGCGGAAAAACATCACAAACAGAAAAAAGTTTTTTAAAGATAAGATTTCCAAACACTGGGGAAAGGGGGAGTACTCGACAAATCATTAACTATTGAAGTAAAATTTTTCCAAATGTAATAGGGTTACCAAAAATCTAAATTATAAATCGAGGAACACCCATGAATAACCTTGGCAGAAGAAAAATCGAAAATATGATTGAAAGACCAACAGTGTTGTGCAATCGAGGAACGTTTTAAATCTTGCTTCTTGACATAATTTTCATGTTCTTTAATACGGAATTTAAGAGTTTATTCTTAGTGTTAGGTTTACCTATAAGCTAAACAAACTACAACTTAGGTCCACTGTTTTGTTGGAGACCCCCAACTCCCAAAAAATGCTTGGTTTCTTAAAAGGGAAAAGTACTTGAAAAAAATAATTTCATGTTGCAAATGCTTGAAAACTTCGAAAATTCGGAAAAATGTCGCCATAAACCTTGATTTTTAAAATTTATAACAAATGCGAGGGGAATGCTGAAATGTAAAAAAATGCCAGGTTGATTGATAAGTGCATGTGGAAACATTATTTCTCAATGCAAATGTATACAAACAGAAACTGATATTTAGACGACACTTGTAGTACAGTTACTAATTTATTGTATGCAAATATAGTAAAGAACAATTTCTCTATTTTCATCCAACTGTTCTTGTTATCAAGAAGTTTTTTACTTTAAATACCAGTAAGTATTTAATAATGCAGCTAAAAGTGCTAAATTGTTTTTAGAATATTGAAAATTAGGATTAATCATTCAACTGCCTTTTCTCTTTTTTTTTGACTTATGAAAAGAAAAAAATGGATCATTTAATGGGGGTTCAGAGAAGTAGTGCGTTATACCAGTGGCATCACTACAGGGGGAGGGGGTCTATCCCGGGTATCACCCATCTGGGGGGTGACACCCAGAGTTGAATTGCAAGTTTTTGGAAAATATAAAGCTAAAATACATTTTTAAGACTACAAATTTGAAAATTTTCATGGGGGCAACCCCATGGACCTCCATTTTTATTTGTTTTTTGTACATTAGCCCATTTAAAAATTCGTTCTGACACAAATATTGTTGTTTCCTGAAAATTGCACAAATTTCATGTTTTCAAGTAAAATTATTTTTTTTTCCTTTTCCGCATGTGGGGGGAGGGGGGGACACCAAAAATTACCGCCCGGGATGTCACCTTTGCTAGGTACGCCACTTGAAAGAAAAAAAATAAAGAAAAATAGCTATGTATCTTTACATAGTTTACTTTGTGTTGTCTACTGTTTAAGAAGTATGAAGTAACTAGCAAAAATACCCAGCGTTTCATGGGTCAGTAATAATTGTGGTAAACAATCGCTACTTTCATTCGTTTTCTGTTTTAACTGAAGGAACTCAAAACACACCGCTTTGACTTGTTTTAAAATTGAGCTTCTTCCTTACCCATAAAAGTAAAATAGCAATAAGTATAAAGAACGAAATAGTATTCAGTTTGGTACGAAAGCACAACATTTAAGCATATAAAAATTTTAAGAATTTCCAAAATATTAACTAACAAAAACAAAGATCACTAAACAAACCGTGCTCCTTACATATTTAATTAAATAGTACACATACACACACAAAAAAGATCTCTACTATGTTTCCCTAAGTGTGCAAAAAGTTGTTTCCAAATAGTTAAATGACTTTAAATTCATGTTTGCTCCGGAGAAGCCTTGATTCAAAATTTTCATTATGATTACTATTAACATTGCTGTTGTAAGGCTACGAATTTTCACAACAATGGGTTTTATATTTAATCATTTAATGGAGAAATTACATGAAATTTACTGTTTTCCATCATAACTTTTTGAAACAAAGATTTTAGAAATAAATTATAGCCTATGTTTCTCCCTGATACTGTAGCTATCTATGGTTCAGTAGTTTTGAAGATTACCTCGGACATATATACAGAAGTAGCCATTTATGTATGCCAATCAATAGCAAATGAAAGAAAGTTATTGGTTTACTGATGTGATTTTAACTTATTTACATCTTCTTATCACGTGTTTGCGAAGAAACAAGTAAGTAAGTACCTTGTTTTATAAACTTAATTTTTCTGTGTCCTTGCAAGAATCTTGAGGTTTTTCAAAGTTTCAATTCAAGGTTAAAAAATAAAAATTCATTTAATTTTCATTAAAACTAATTGGTAAATACGAATCAGATATCATTTAGAGATGATTTTTTAAAATACAGTAGACCCTCATTTTACGCGGATTTGATTATACACGTAAAGTAAGACAAACAATGTTAGAAAAAGCACAAATTTGCCAATTACAGCAGACACGTGTTTCGGCGTTACAGGGAACGCCTTTTTCAATGCAAAAAATAATGAGCTTATGGATGAAAAGACATCCAACAAAAGCCAAGAGCAGACAAGCATGCAGCTTAAAAGATAAAAACAGCAGATTAGCCAAACACCAATGACAAAGTTATGAACCAATCAGGAACCAATAGGAATGCAAGCAAAGGCCAAGAACTTTCTCTTAGGTTTGAAACCCAGAAAGAAAGAATTCAATTGGACAAAGATTCAGCCGACGCGTAAACAAAAAGAAAAGAAAATGTCAGTAACCGTGAACCGCAAGAAAGGAAAAGCTGAATAGAAAACCATGAAACAAAATAAACAGAAACAAAAAATATTCGAAAAAAGGAAAAATAAAGATAAATTGAAGAAATTTAGGGGGGGGGGATGTCAACAAGACAAAAAACGTAAAAATAAACAAAGGAAGATAGATAAAAATGAATGGGAAAAAAAAGGGGGGGAGGGAATGGGGAAAGGACACTATTAAAGATATGGGAGCCAAATGTTGGAAAAATATGGAACTGCACTAAGATCGTTAACTAAGTTAGAACTGTTCCTCAAAATATGAAAGGATTCCCAAAAGTCAAGATCTGATGAATTGGGGCATTTTTGGATAATCTGATAAGAGTTAAAATCAAAAGAGTGATTCGAATCCCAACTATGTTGAGCATTACTAGACTTATTTAATTGTTGTTTTTTTCACATAATTTTGATGCTCTTTCAAGCGAATTTTTAAAGCACGCCGAGTCTGTCCATTATAGGCAAGTTTACAACTACAATTAATTCTATAAATTCCACAACAATTAAGAGGATGAATAGGATCTTTAAGAGAAGAGAATGAAAGTTTATTAATAGGAGAGAACACCACCTGGAATTGGAAACGTTTTAGAATCTTAGCAACCTGATAGCTTACAGATGGAAAGAATGGCAAAACAACCAAATTCTTTCTGATGCAGGTTCGGTTAAGAACATTAGTCTGGGATTTATTTGAAAGTTTTTTATCAATGGAATCAATCAAAGTTGGCGGATAGTCTCTATCAATTGCCACAGCTTTAAGATAATTAAGTTCCACTTTAAGAAGTTCCGACGTAGAACAAATATTAATTGCGCAATAAACAAAAGAATTGAAAGCAGAATATTTTTGATTTGGAAGCTGAGACGATAATCTATGAGGAGGTAAAGAAACAGCAAAACGTTTGCGATAAACAGTAGTTTCAAAACCAATTTCAGTACGAGAAACAAGTACATCAAGAAATGAAATGCAATTATTCCGTTCTTTCTCACAAGAAAACTGAATATGAGGATCAATAGAGTTTAAAATAGATAAAACCTCATCACTCTCAAAAATTATCAAAAATATTCTGCTTTCAATTCTTTTGTTTATCGCGCAATTAATATTTGTTCTTCGTCGGAACTTCTTAAAGTGGAACTTAATTATCTTAAAGCTGTGGCAATTGATAGAGACTATCCGCCAACTTTGATTGATTCCATTTATAAAAAACTTTCAAATAAATCCCAGACTAATGTTCTTAACCGAACCTTCATCAGAAAGAATTTGGTTGTTTTGTCATTCTTTCCATCTGTAAGCTATCAGGTTGCTAAGATTCTAAAACGTTTCCAATTCCAGGTGGTGTTCTCTCCTATTAATAAATTTTCATTCTCTTCTTTAAAGATCCTATTCACCCTCTTAATTGTTGTGGAATTTATAGAATTAATTGTAGTTGTAAACTTGCCTATATTGGACAGACTCGGCGTGCTTTAAAAATTCGCTTGAAAGAGCATCAAAATTATGTGAAAAAAACAACAATTAAATAAGTCTAGTATTGCTCAACATTGTTGGGATTCGAATCAGTCTTTTGATTTTAACTCATATCAGATTATCCAAAAGTGCCCCAATTCATCAGATCTTGACTTTTGGGAACCCTTTCTTATTTTGAGGAACAGTTCTAACTTAGTTAACGATCTTAGTGCAGTTCCATATTTTTCCAACATTTGGCACCCCTAATCTTTATTAGTGTCCTTTCCCCATTCCCCCCCCCCTTTTTTCCCATTCATTTTTATCTATCTTCCTTTATTTATTTTTACCTTTTTGTCTTGATTGACACACACCCCCCCCCCAATTTTCTTCTATTTATCTTTATTTTCCCTTTTTTTGAATATTTTTTGTTTCTGTTTATTTTATTTCATGGTTTTTCATTCAGCTTTTCCTTTCTTGCGGTTCACGATTACTGACAATTTCTTTTCTTTTTGTTTAAGCTTCGGCTTAATCTTTGTCCAATTGAATTCTTTCTTTCTGGGTTTCGTACCTTAGAGAAAGCTCTTGGCCTTTGCTTGCCTTCCTATTAGTTCCTGATCGGTTTATAACTTTGTCATTGGTGTTTGGCTAATCCGCTGTTTTTATCTTTTAAGCTGCATGCTTGTCTGCTCTTGGCTTTTGTCGGATGTCATTTCATCCATAAGCTCATTATTTTTTGCATTGAATAAGGCGTTCCCTGTAACGCCGAAACACGTGTCTGCTGTAATTGGCAAATTTGTGCTTTTTCTAACGTTGTTTGTCTTACTTTACTGTTCAGCACAAAGGCATTTATTTATCTTGATTATACACGGTTTAATATTTGATGTCTTTATTTTGTTTTATACAAGTGAGTTTTGATTTTACGCAGATGCGAAATTTTAAACAGATTCCTCGGGCTACATATAACTTTATCCCTCCATCAAAACAAATGAAATTGTAGATAGATAACATGCAATAAACTATGAGTTTGCAGGTAACAAGCAACAAAACATTTTGATGTTCTAATAAGCAAGCCACTGGAGTCATTTTTTGCGATTGGTCCTAGATCTCTTTCTAGAAGTAAATTCATTAACCTCAAGCAATTCAGAGTTCCCTAGAGGAAGAGCTTTTAGAAGTGACAAAAGAGGACAAAACCAAGGAAGATACCGACATCAATGACACAAACAAAAGCTTTGACATGTAATATTTTGAGCCATTTCTTCAACAATGCCAAATGATCTTTCTGATTTGTTATGGAAGTGACCCGAGTGATCATGAATGCGTCAATGCCCTAAAAAGAAATGCAAAGAAAAAAAAATTACTACCAAAAGACTTTCATATAATCAGGGCCGTCCCAAGAGGGGGGCGAGCGGGGCAATCGCCCCGGGCGCCACGAAATAAGGGCGAAAAGCCAAATAAGGGCCTTGCGGCCCCCCTCATCGTATAAAATGCCCCGATTGTATAAAATTAGGGGCGCCCACTCATTTCGTGTATCATAGATACACAGTCATAGACACACAAAATAGAGAATCATTGAAATGTTTCTATTTTTTCCTAGGGCACGAAAATATTCCTCTCTCCAAGTCTCCAAAACATTCGTTTCCATTGTATCTTTGAAGCAGATGCAATTTCTGACAATATAACTGTTCAGAATCAAACTAAAGGCACGTATCTTTGTATAGTTCTCACCAAAGCTTGAATTCTGTCCCTGCGTGCATTGCCCATAAAAAAAAAAAAAAAAAAAAAAAAAAAAAAAAACCATAAAAAAGTTTTAAGGGGGCACATTGAAAAAACATTTTTCTTTTGATTGGAGAGGAAAAAGGGCAAAAGCTGTCTGGTCAAAATTTTAAAACTTTTAGTTTTAAAAACGCGATTATAGGCTATTCTTACTGACGTTAGGGTATGGGGGAGAGCTCAGAGATTGTTTCCGATTGATTTTTTTTTAAAAATTGATTGAAATCAATTCCATCCCCCCCTGCAAGTTTTCGAAATTGAAGTTTCAAAAACGAGATTTTAGACAAACGTTGAAGATTTTTTAGATAGAAGGATCTGGAGCATATCCCAAGAAAATTATTCAAAATTATGGTTCAAAAAACTTAAGCAATATTTTACATTCAGGGGCTATTCCACTTAAATTTTTTGTGCCGTTTAAAAAATCCATTGCTTGTGATATTAGAGAAAGGCGGCATGGGGACCCTTGCACGAATCGCTACATAGTATAAAAGGAAGTCTCCAAAACGCGTCTGTGTGTTTGAACTAGCAAAACTCGAGAACTACCCGGCCGATTTCGCTGAAATTTTCACAGTTTGTTCCTTTAAGCCCTGAGAAGGTTTGCAGAACATTTCGAAAAAAAAATCGATGAATAGTTCTTTTTTTTATTCCAATTTAGGCCCAATTTTCACGTAAATTCCCGAATATGGGAGCGAAAACTTACTTGCACATATTAAAATTAAATATCGTTAAAAGGGGTAGAATTCCGTGTTCTATGCAATTTGTTTCAATTCTCTAACTTAATTACGGCAGGAGTTATTCACGTTTTTAGCTCGAATTTGTTTAGGCTTAGCTGAAATTTAGGCACTACTTTCTTCATTAAATAAATCAATAAAAAGTGAAGGAATTGTCCCACAGCTTTCTTTTTGACGCCATTGGAAAAAGCGACCTTTTTTACTCCAGATTTAACTCGACCTATGGTCGAAAAAATAAGCTTTTATCTCGAAAGGAAAAAAGTTACAAGCCTTTTTAAATCAAGTTTAAGAAATCTCGATTCCATTCAAATTGTGAACCATTTTCTTTCGCATTTTAATTCTTTAGACTTATTTTATTTTGTGTTTCCATGGTTACGCATTTTAAATCCACATTTCTTGACTTAATTTCTTAAAAGTATTTTAATATTTCTCGTCATTGCTTGGAAGGGAAATCATGATGTTTTTTTAAATTTATTTTTTACGCCTGATCGTTGAATATATGTCACTTGACACAATTTTTATTTTCAAAGTAGACCGGGCAAAGCCGGGCAACGCAGCTAGTATTTTCTAAAACTCAAGTCTTAAAACGCAATTTCTAAGGCCATATTTTGTAATATTAGGGCCAGTGATTTTTCAAAATAAGAGCTCCAAAAACGCAAATCTGTGCGATTTTCGATGTTGTTGAGTGAGCTTCTCCCTAAAGCTTACAAATATTTGATGCAAAAAAGTAACATCTTTGTTTATAGCATATATGAAAGCTGGTATTAAGTTGGTGAAAGTAACCCCCCCCCCCCAAAAAAAAAAAAAAAAAAACATAATAGGAATCATTGGAAGAGTCCAGATCAAAATTTAATTTTGATGTACCTTCTTTCGATAAATAAATTTTCTATTTGTAATCAGCAAATTATTTATTCGTGTTCTTAGTTTGATCAATATGAATTACCAACTCAGTTTTAATTGTTTGTTTTTATCTAGTAAGATAACATTTAACAAGATAAATATTTGGACTTTTAACATTTCCATTTTTGAAAAAGTTTTTGGGGCATTAATGTTTCAAAAATTATTAGAAACAGATTCATTGCTTGTGTTTTAATTTTTATTATGCATAGCTCTCTGATTGTTCTGTTTATTAATATGTAAAAAAATTAAGTATGTATTATGCACTATAATGTTATAACTTGATTTTTCTGTGTGTATAAGGGGGGGGGGGGGCAGGAAACTTTCGCTTCGGGCGCCGTCAGCTCTTCGGACGGCCCTGCATATATTCAGCTCTTTTTTTCGTAAACACAAATTTAATTCATGTTTCTTTATGTACGTTATCCATATCGTTGCGGCAGAGAAACAGTATGATATCTTAGTGTTGCTCTGAGGTGATGATATATAGCGAAATATGTAACATTGAACACATATTGTATTTAATTTTTAATCAATAGAACGAAGTATTTTTTTTTTAAATCTGGAACCTAACCTCTATTTAAACACTACTCTTAAAGTCTTAATTTATGCGGTTTTAATTTAGGCGGCATTTTCGTGTTTTCGTGAAACGTAAACCACGCATAAAACGAGGGTCTACTGTAAAAGTAAAAATTTATCGCAGTTCATGTGACGATTTTTTTTTTTTGCAATATTTTAACCATAGCTTTCATTAGTGTTAAAATTAATCAATCAATTTTTAAAGCGCAATTAAGTATAAATAATGAAAGAATATTAAGATTAGTGTATATTAAGGAAAGAAAAAATTAAGTATTGCATGAATTATTGTTTACTCTAACGATCATAGTGCAGTAAACTCCCCATTTTCCGCGACCTTTCACATTTTCGAAAAAAAAAAAAAAAAAAAAAAATCGGCTATGATTAACTGCATGTAGATAAATGCACACATCATGACTTAACTGGTACACAATCTATTTTTAGACATTCCTATTTCTTTCTGCCCCCTACCTTCCAGTGACATCCACCGTTTCATGGGCAACGAAAGCTGTCTAGTTGAAACCTGGTTTTTAGATCTACCTAAATTAGTGCTTTTAGATCTACATTGGAATCTTCATTCTTCTCTTCATACTGAATTTCACATCTATCCTACTTACTGATTTTTAGATCGACAAAACTTACGTGCGTAAATGAGTGACTTGACCAGTCTTAGCTTGGTCTGTTGGAGTTATCTGCTTGCATGATTTGCTCGCGCATATGTACAACCCGTTTGCAATATGATCGATCCTTTTTAACCTTTACGTGCAGTTTTTACATAAACTGTTATCGTTTTAGCAATTGTTCAAATGTATGCGAATGTTATTGATCCTTTTAAGCTATTATTTTTTCAAGCTAGGAGGCACTAGCATCGCTTTTACCTAATTTTCAGATTATCCGTTATTTTGCTCACTTATCCATGGTTACCGTGCCACCCTATTCCGCCGATAATCGGGAGTTCGCTGTGGATTTTTTTTAAATATATATATATATATATATATATATATATCATGGGACGCGGGAGCGTCCCGCCCCGCCAAGGAAACCAAACGTCAGCAGCCATCAGAAGCAAATCCACCGCCAAAGACGAAAGAAAATAAAAGCGACCATCATGGGACGCGGGAGGTCCCGCCCCGCCAAGGAAACCAAACGTCAGCAGCCAACAGAAGCAAATCCACCGCCAAAGACGAAAGAAAATAAAAGCGACCAAGAACAAGATTACACGACAGAACAAGTTGGAGTTTTTTGGGTTTTTCACCCCTCTGTATCTCTGCCCCACATGAAGACCCCCATAGTTGATTTTTGGTACACTCAATCTCTAGTGGCCCTGACGCCATAAACCAAAATACAATCCCCTGGACCATCAGGGGAAGGAGGTATTAAAGTTATAAAATCGCTGTTCAAAAAAGTTTTCGCTTTCTTTGACAGGGCTACAGCCCAGACGAAAAAGGAATCAAGCTGAAATTTCGCACACACATACCTTGTGCCCTACTGATGTGCCTTTTGTGCCATTTGACCCCCCTACCCTTCCCCCCTCGTTTCCCCCCCCCCCAAATTGTACCTTCCCGGGGTTCTATCACAGTCCCCCGGGGGGTTGCGGTAATGATTCTTTGTATGCATATTCTTGGGGGGCCATTGAATACGTATACAAAAATTCAACCCCCAGGGACATAATGAACCGGAGTAATTGAAGTTTAAAAATCACTAATTTTCCCTAAATTCTTATGTACTTACTCTCAGCTCACAGGGTTGTTTATCTCAGACTGCAATTGCAAGGTTAGAACAGATCTAACAGTTATTCCAAAGTTGTCTTAGGAAATGAAATTCAATCAAGAGTAAAACATATCCAACAGTTGCAACTAGACGTTAAATCGCGGATATCACAAATTTGCCCCAGCGACTGCGCATGCGCGCAGACTTAGCTCATTGGGCTTTCTGTTTTCAGATTCTATGTTTTTTGTTTATACTTAAGCAGAGAAACAAATTAATGAATGAGATTAGAATACTGTCCTCCCCCTCCCCCCTTCCAAAGTTTTGCCGATACGAAATTTCCTTCCCCTGTTTTTCAGTTTTGATACATTTATGGAGGGAAGAAATTTCAAATGTCGGCGCGAAACTGGGGTTAAACCATTACAATATTTTACGTGACAAATTATATGAAACTGTACGCATATGAATACGGCACATATAACATTTTAAATGAAAGCGAAAAATAGCACTTTTTTATTGGTTTGCTTATTTTCTAAATTAATGGATTTTTCACAAACAACACATTATGAATTGAAAATATATGAAATACGTGTGTGGATTTCCGTGCTTTGCAGTAATTTGTTAGCTGAAAAAATTTTTGCAATTAATTTAAGCAAGACTTTTAATGAGCTTAGTCCGCGCGCAACATGCGCATTCGCTATGGCAAATTTGGGATATCCGCGATTTGACATCGAGTAAAGTTGTATAGATCTTCTGACACATTCAAATTAAAAATATTTAATGGCTTAGTTTTTTTTTGTTTTTTTTTTTTTTTTTGCTTGGTGATAACATGCGTTATTTCGTTTTTTAAATGAACTTTTAAACAAAACTAGGTATTAAACAAGACAAAGACTTTTATCAAGAAAAAGATAAATCACCAAACAATTAAAATTATCCCATAAAACGTAAAATAATCCACGATTTAAAAAAAATGTAATTAAACAAAAAGTGAAAAGGTAGATTAAAATAAACCCTCAAGCTGTAAAACATTTAAAGAAACCTTCATGAAAATGTTCAATAATCTGTCAAATAAAGAAACTGTAGTAGAATTTATTGCGAAGTTGTAAAATACTCGAAAACAATATAATTTAAAATATAGTATTTTATTATCCAAGAAGTTTTCTTTGCAACAGAGAGGATACAAGAATTGCAATAAAATTTAAACCGCCCAATTCTCGCAAAATGAACATAGAATCTTAATAGTCAGAAAACAACTTGACGTAAAATTAGGCTATCCATTATTGTTCCTTAAAAACACAAAACAGCGTTGTTTCAATTGAAAATTTTCTGACTTGAAGTTCTCAATTCTAAAAATACAGAAAAAGTAATAATAGCAATGCAAAAAGATGTGATATCTCATCAAAAACAACCCTGTTGTAAAAATTTCCCCGCCAAGAAAACTTATAACTTTTCCGCATAAAAAAGAAAACCTGCATCCTAAACCCAAAAACCTCAGCCATAAAAAGTTATGATATCTAGTTTGCCCGCCAATTATCTGCCAAACTATCACCCTCCCTCTTCTCCTTTTTCATCACAGCTACTTCCATTAGAACCATTTAATGAAAAATGAGAAGAGGGAGGATGATAGTTTGGCAGATACTTGGCGGGCAAACTAGATATCATAACTTTTTATGGCTGAGGTTTTTGGGTTTAGGATGCAGGTTTTCTTTTTTATGCGGAAAAGTTAAAGGTTTTCTTGGCGGGGAAATTTTTACAACAGGGTTATTTTTGATGAGATATATATGTTACTAAATGTTTTCTCTCTTTCTGTAAATATGATTTCGTTTCCTTCGGCAGCCTAATTCTGAAATCCTGATGCTTCTGAAACTTAATATAATTTTCCTAAGGAAAAGAAATTCAGATTTAAAAATCGGAATTTGGATTTTTTGCGGCTTATAATTTTTTTTTTCTATTTAAAAGAGGGGTCTTTTGAAAGTTTTTAACTTAGAAACGTTGTAAAAGAATGATTATCGATTCATTTGGTAAGAAATACTCTATCATCGTATTTTCTTGATTTTAAGTCTGTTGCTTTGTCCTCAAAAACGTGGTGAAAATTAACCGCATTCTCTTTTTATTTATCCCTTTTCTCAGCATTTTTCATGTAGTCGTAAGTCTGTAAGCCCTACGCATGCTCATGATGTATATGTAGGCCAATAATCATTCAATAAAACGAGTTTCTGTAACACTAACACTGTGTATTTTACCAAAATACTACGTACCAGCAGATGAACAGCTGAAGGGACCGTTGCTAAACCAAGAATCAAGGTGCATTGTTATCAACGCCTCCTTAATACTAAAATCCTGTCGCTTTCCTGCTTTTAACTTAGAGCAAAAGTGATCCCAATTAGTAAATTTCGGTACACCTGCTTCTGTCATCTGTCGAAGGTATTAAAAATTGATAGCGGAGAACACCATTGCTTAACTTCTAAATTTAAATTTTGAAATTAACCAATTAACAATGTGATTTGAATTGTTTTTGGATCCATCGCCATAGCAACGTCATCCTTGTATTGCCGCCAAGTAGCTTTAAAGAGTGTACCGGCAGAGGATTCCTTTTTAAGGCAAATGTGATAGGTATTTAGTATTAAAGGGGAGTTGGTTGTTAAGACCTGTAATTGTAATGTTAGTTGAAGACTCCAATATTTACCTTGTTATATTATCAAAATAATAATCAAATTATTAAACAGATATAAAGAAATACGTTTCGCCTTCAGTATAAACTGGAAACAAAGGGTTTGCACGAACGACTGACGACATTTAAAAATTAACGTTTTGGAAACAATTACACAACTAGAAAATCGCCCGTCAAGGTATGACGGACGGGAATTGTTTCTACATTTGAACGAAGTTAATTGCCTGTTTGGTGACATTTTGATAGCTGAAATTTTAACCCTAATTTTAACCCTAAACTCTAGTAAATAGCGTTCATTGTTGACTCCTTTTTTCGTTTCTTACTTCTCCTAAAATGACAGTCTTACCAGTAAAACAGTTAAGTTACCGGATCTAGTTCAACCTTGTCAAAATAAAGCATTTCCCTGTATGTCAAACATTTCCAAAAAAACATTATCAAATTATCACGCAGTGGCACGAGTTTCATTGTTGATGACGTCAGGAGCGTTACTCGATCAGAGAAATTGCTATCCTCATATAAATAATAGCCGATGATCGAGTAACCCGCGTGTTTCAACAATGAAAACTCGCGCCACGCATGATAATTTGTTTTGGTAATGTTTAAAATGCAGGGAAAGGCTTTATTGTGACAAGGCTAAACTCGATCCGGTAACTTAACTGTTTTTACTGGTAAGACTGTCATTTCAGGGGAATGACGAAACGAAAAAGCAGTCAAATACTACGAACGCTATCTACTGGAGTTTAGGGTTCATCCACTGGAGTTAGGGTTTAAATTTCGAATATCAAGCGAAGCAGCCAAACAGGGAATTGCTTCGTTCAAATGTAAAAGAGTAGAAGCAAATTTCACCCATCATACCTTAACGGGCAACTTTCTATATATATATATATATATATATATATATATATATATATATATATATATATATATATATATATATATATATATATATATATATATATATATATATATATATATATATATATATTAGGGTGGTCCTTATTTTTGAAGTTGTAGATATTTTATACGACGCCCCCTCAGTTTGTTCCATTATACAAATAAATGATCCAAGCAAAATTTTAAGTCAATCCATGAATATTAACACGTGCCCCTAGGGCCCCCTTTTTTAAGTTTTGAAGAAGAAATTGCGGATTTTCTCATTTTTATGTAAAAATATTCCGACGTTTCATATTTAAAGTAATTTTGAACATCAATAGATGTTGCTACTTTCAGACTAACCATTCTCTCACTTTCATTCTGTAAAATTTTACATATTACATAGGGTACAAGTAAAACAATGGCCTTGGGACAGGCATACCGCTATTCGGTCTCGTTTCAAACCAAGCGGCAGGGGAACATTTCTTTCCACCAACATGGACACAAGGGATTCTAAAGGCCGTTAATGAATGGCCTAGGCCATTTTGAATGATTTTTGACAACAACAAATTGCCTCCTCCAGGCTTTGGGTGTGTTGATTTAGAAATTTTTCTGCGTATGTAATAGGTGTGGCAAATAGGGTCACTAGGTTTCCATGCTATAAATATAAGTAATAAGAATTATATTTTAATTCGCTGTTCTTTAGTTATATACTTTAATGTTTATACATTCTTATAATTTAAATTTTGAAAAATCCTCGATTACCCTACCATAAAAATAAACTCTATTTTCCATATCTAAAATATAAATTTAAAAAAATTCCAGATCGGAATAATGTAAAAATCTATACTTTAAACTGTCTTCTATTTCAGTACATAGTCCTTTATTATCATCAAATTCCTCTTGCATTTCACAAGATTTAGAAACCGAAATGGGTATCTATCCTAACCCGTTGAACCTTTTTTCTATATCTGGTCTACCACAACGCAAAAAAGCTTGACAACTATTGAGATTTGCTCGCATTTTATCAATGTTAGACAAATGCCATATTAGGGACAAAGATGCTGCTCATTTATTAACAGCCTATGTAAATGCAGTAAATTTAAATCCAAATAACCTTATGATCAATCGTACATCCCTTAAGAGAGCAAGAGAAAATCTTCGAGAGTTAAAATCAGATTTCATGAATTTAAATTTAGGTTTTTTATTTATTCCCTGGGATACAAAGCTACATCCAGATGTAACTGGGAAAAAACGCCCGATAGGCTTACCATGATAGCTTCAGGTTCCAATGTTGAACAGCTACCCATAATTTCTGAGATTTTTCTTCAGTTGTATCTTATATGATTGCTCTTTATTGCTAACTCTTCAAGCTGTAGTGTTTTATACAGCGGCTTACAATACCTGCCGTATAAATTGTAATTTTTTAAAACAAAAGCTGAACGGTGATATATTGCATTTGTATTGCTATCATCATGCACTTGAAATCGTACTGCAGAGTGTCTTTAAAGAAGTTCTTGCCTTTCTTAGTTCTAGACTCGATATTCCATTATTTAAGCGCTTCAAAATTCAAAAATTACACATACCACTTAAATTCTAAAAGAAGAATTTGATGACATATTATTGTTCATAGAAAGCGGAATTAAGAAATATTACAGAGAATTCTCATAACGTGTAATAATATTTCTTGGTGAAGTCCTCGCTCCTACAGGGATATGTTTTCGGAAACCTGGAGCTTATCTGTGAGCCAGATGGGTGGCAAAAGGAATTTATTGTTTGAATATTTATATATTTAGGAAACAATTTAAATTGACCTTACATGAAGAGATTGCCCGTAAATGATGTTTTACAGTTAAATGTTGTATGAAGATATAGTTTTTCGCAGCAACCTTTTCTAGGCCTTTTAAATTAATAAGAAAGTCTAGTGTCTAAAAAACCTGCAGCGTACAAAATGATGACAAACATGCAGCAGAAGCAGTGATTGAAAAATTCATAAATCACTTATGGTACTTAGAGGATGAACTAGTAGCTTTGTCCGTATTGAATGAAGGAATTAACTTTGAAGGTAGGAAAAGACTACTTCAAAAAAATGCTAGCTGAATAGGAAGACGTGTCTGATGACTGTATAAAAAATTTCAAATAACAGTAGATGATTTGGAGTACTTTCTTAGTAAAGATCTTCCTCTTTATAGAATCAATTACAAGTCAATAAAACTGTTTGATAAGTTACAAACACCAAAAGATGTTTTCCTATTTGATCCGGATTCATAGCAAAATGAAGGAAACTATTTAAAGGGAAGAGATGTCGTTAAAATGCTGAAAGTTGTGAATGATACAACTGAAAGAGGAGCACAATTAATCGAAGAACTTCACAATCAATTTACCAAATATGAGTCACAAAAGCAATTTAGTATTTTACAGGCACTCCAAGTCTATCAGAAAAAAAAATGCACACAATTGAGATACATTAAGAAAAGCGTACGATTAAGGTAAAGTTTCTAAAGCAATATTTCATTTTTATTCAATGTAAAATCTTCAGACGATATAAAGTAATTAAAAAGATTAATTTTAGTGCTACCTCGCTGTAAAAATATTTTGCAAACATAGGAAAAACGATGTACGGGGTCTGAAGTAAAAACTCGAAGATTTGTGGGAAAATTATCAAAAGTGTTCAAGTTCAACGTCCTAGGGGCACGTGTTATTATTGACCGATCGAGTTCAAATTTTGCACCGATTACTTTTTATTATAGTGTCACAAAACTAGGGGACGTCACTTGTTGAATTCCTGCAAAATATTTTTACAGTGAGGTAGCACTAAAATTAAACTTTTTAATTACTTTGTATCATCTAAAAACTTTACGTTGAATAAGAATGAAATAATGCTTTAGAAACTTTCCTGAAACGTACGCTTTTCTCAATGTATCTCGATAGTGTATATTTTTTTTTTCGATAGTCCTGTACGGTCTGTAAAATAAATTGCTTGGTGACTCATATTTGGTAAATTAGTTGTGAAATTCTTCGATTAATATTGTGCTCCTCTTTCAGTTGTATCACTCACAATTTTCAGTATTTTAACAATATCTCTTCCCTTTAAAAAGCTTCCTTCATTTTTCCTTGAATCAGGATCAAATAGGAAAAAATCTTTTAGTATTTGTAACTTATCAAACAGTTTTATTGACTCGTAATTGATTCTATAAAGTGGAAGTCTTTACTAAGAAAGTATTCCAAATCATCTACTGTTGTCTGAAATTTGTTAAACAGTCATCAGATACGTCTTCCTTATCACAAGCATTTTTTTTGGACTAGTCTTTTCCTATCTTCAAAGTTAATTCTTTCATCCAATACGGACAAAGCTAGTAGTTTATAATCGAAATACCTTAAGTGATTTATGATTTTTCCAATCACTGCTTCTGCTGCAGGTTTGTCTTCATTTTGTACGCTGCTAGTTTTTCAGACATATTATATTATTCAAAGGATCCTCGATTGGGTTGCTGAGAAAAACCATATCTTCATACAGCATTTAATTGTAAAACAGATTTGTAAAACAGCATTGAAGGGCTTTCTTTCCCTGTAAGGACAATTTAAATTGTTTCCTAAATATAAAAATTTTCAAACAAAAATTCTTTTTGCCACCCATGTGGCTCAGAGATAAACTCCAGGTTGCCGAAAACATATCCCTGTAGGAGGAAATTCACCAAGAAGTATTATATACAAGTTATGAGAATTCTCTGTAATCTTTCTCAATTCCGCTTTTTACGAACAATAATATGTCATCAACTTCGTTTTTTAGAATTTAAGTGGTATGTGTACTTGATTGAATGTTGTAAGGTCTGAATGACGGACATCTTTCCACAAAATTTTGAAGCGCTTAAATAATTGAATATATGATCTAGAACTAAGAAAGGCAAGAACTTCTTTAAGGACACATTCTGCAGTACGATTTCAAGTGCATGATGATGGCAATCCAAATGTAATATATCACCGTTTAGTTTTTGCTCTAAAAAATTGCATGCACAGTTTATACGGTTGGTATTGCAAGTCGTTGTATCAAACACTACAGCTAGAACAGTTAGCAATAAAGAGCTATCATCTAAGATATCGCATACAACTGAAGAATTATCTAAGGAATTCCGAGTAGATGTTCAATATTAGGACTTGAAGCTATTACGGTAATCCTGTCGGCGTTCTTTTTCCAGTTACATCTGTATGTAGCTTTGTATCCCAGTGAATAACTACAAAATCCAAATTTAAATTCATGAAATTTAATTTTACCTCTTGAAGATTTTCTTTTGCTCTCTTAAAGAATGTACGATTGATCACTAGGTCATTTGAATTTAAATTTACTGCATTTACATAGACTGTAAATAAATGAACAACATCTTTATCCCTAATATGGCATTTGTCTAACAGTGATGAAAGGCGAGCAGATATCAATAGTTGTCAAGCTTTTTTGCATTGTGATAAACCAGCTGTAAAAAACAAAAGTTCAACAGGTTAGGATAGATACCCATTTCGGTTTCTAAATCTTGTGATTCGCAAGAGTTTGATGATAATAAAGGACTATGTACTGAAATAGAAGAAAATTAATTTAAAGTATAGATTTCTACATGAGTTCCGATCTGGATATATTTTTTAATGTTTTAGCTATGTAAAATACAGTATATTTTTATGTTAGGAGTAATCGAGGATTTTTCGAAATTTATATTTTAAAAAATAAAAATTGCATAAGCATTTAGGCATGTTTATAACTAAAGAACAGCGAATTAAAATATAATTGCAATTACTTATATTATTGCAGTTACTTATATTATATTATCTATATATTTTACTTATATTTTATGTATATAATTGCCATTACTTATATTATTTATATATTTTACTTATATTTTATTTATATAATTGCAATTACTTATATATCACCTATTACATACACAGGGAATTTTGTAAATCATCACCCCCTAAGCCTGGAGGAGGCAATTTGTTGTTGCCAAAGATCGTTCATTAATGGCCTATAGAATCCTTTGTGTCCATCTTGATGGGAAGAAACGTTCCCCTGCCGCTTGGTTGGAACAAGCGCAGAAGAGCGGTACGCTTGACCAAAGGCCATTGGTGTACATTTTATTCTCTGTAACTTGTTAAATTTTACAGAATTAAAGTGAGAGAATGGTCGGTCTGGAAATAGCAGCACCTATTGAGATTCAAAATTACTTTAAATGTAAAACGTTAGAATATTTTTACATTAAAATGAGAAAATCCGCAATTTTTTCTTCGAAACTCAAAGAAGGGGGCCCTAGGGGCACGTGTTAATACTCATGGATTGACTTAAAATTTTACAAGGATCATTTATTTGTACAATGGAACAAATTGAGGGGGCGTCGTGTAAAATATCTGCAACTTCAAAAATAAGGACCACCCTAATATATATATATAATATATATAAGGAATAAGATATATAAGGATAATTATTATTTATCACAATGCAAATAGCCCAAAAGTAAAACAAAATCCAGTTTTCTTTCCTTTTCGATTTAAAATGTTTAATGTGTAAGCTTTGTGTTACATGACAAACATATAATCTGCAGTGCAGTTTGTTCCGCGCGTTATGTAGAGCAGTGGTGCCCAACCTTTTTTTTTCTCGAGGGTCGCACCAGATATTCAAATGAATTTCGCGGTCCAAAACCCATATAAAATTTAAACAACCATTAATTTATTTTTCGTATCATTGCGGTGAAATACGGTAAAGAAAAGAAAATCTAAAACCAAAAATTGATATCATTACTACATGCTTATTTTGTTAATATGAAGTCTCCATCTGTTTTTAGCAGCCAATTTATGTGGATTAGGCTCCAAATTTGAAACAACCATTCTTAAAACCGACTGAAAATGGTCGGTTGTTTTGGAATGTTACAGAACCTCATTTTTGGTTCGTAATATTGAACATAACCAACGGGCCACATGGAACTGCTTAGTGGGCATTATCTGACCCGTGGACCGTATGTTGGGATACACTCGAGTGGAGTATCATATGATTCATTATGTAGCACAAATGGGTCTGCCAATATTTCGTATTGCTGTACAAATGCGTTCTTGAAATTCTTGTAGTGTTGTTGGCATAGGTGAAGAGTGTATTTGATGTAACCTCACGAAGGAAAAAAATCTGGAACGTGGTAGAACGAACTGAACTGCAGGTTAGATTCTTCTCGTGTAACAAAAGGCTGGATCATTTGTATCTGAACAGAAACTTGGTATGTTTTTCTTTAATGTGCAGAAATTATTTTCATACACATATGTAATAGTTTGAAAGTATAAATTTTTTAAGTCCAGTCATTCATTTGAGTTAACCCTGTTTTATGCCCCTAATTAATCACCGCAAGGTAGCGTATTCGAGCACGGGTGTTGCGAATATGAGTTGCATCATTTTTGAAACTCTTCAAAATGTTTCAAAAATCTAGTCGCAAATGAATAAACATTTTTGTTCCATTTTAGTTGAGTTTTAATAAAGTTTTAAAATTTAAAAAACACAGAGAGTAAAAGGCATTTTTTATTTCTCTTTCGTTTTATAGAAACAATTTTCATTTGTTGTATATTTTTGTAGAGTGTCTTGAATCTTAAACAAAGCAACCCTTCGAAAATATGAAACAATTTCTTTCATTCTTTTTTACAAAGACTATTTTATCAGAAGAATGGCGTTATTAATTTTTCATAATCCTTCAACTCTCATTAGCTGTTAGCCTTTATTCCTTTTCTTCGACATCTATTATGATTGGTCCAACAGTACATTATACATATTTGACGATACTCTTTTCAACTTGACGCTTGATTGACGGTCCATTACAGGATGCAGAGATAATAACAAATAAATAGATAGAGCATGTCTTCGCACCGTTTTCCAATAATAATGACATGGGTTAGAAGGCGATAATGTCAAAGTCTCGCTATTAACCTTGACCCGACCTTTTCAAATTTACATCGTTATACTCGCGATTTTCAACCCACCGAAAGTCAATACGTGGAATCGAATTCTTTTATCACAACGTGTCTTTTTTTTATTAGGAAACTTTCCAACAAAAGAGAACTTTGCGTGTTACACTCGGCCTGTATAATTACAGGCGAGACTTTTTGGAGTGAGGGGGCAGCAGTTTATGGCGTGAGAAACTGTCAGAAGGCTTCCAGTGAGGTAACGGCTATCTTGTCAATAATGCAAGAAAGCGTCAGAGGTGATGCGAAACTTTTTTGTGTATATATTTCATTTCGGATGAACTCTGTCATTGGCCAATACTCATACTGGAGACTCCTCCCCTTTTTGCGGAATTGAGTTGTGGTTTGTATCTGTGGCAACGTGAAATGGTCCGAATAAGTAATTTGTGTACTTTTGTTTTTGATTCGAAGTAATAAATCTGTTAATTAGTTTTTTAATGAACTGGAGTAAGAACTGAGATGAAGCATTAATTAGGCGGTAGGGATAGTATTTGATATATTTGCGTTTAAGTGAACTTCTCGATTGGTATAAGGATTTTATGACTAAAAGTTCATTCATCGGCAATTGTTTTTGCCTTTTTTTTTAATTATCAAATGCAAAAAGTTGAGGAAAAAAATAAATAAGAGAACTGGAAAATTTTAAACACAAACAAATATAGCGTGTTACTGTTAAAAAGATTTTGTCATAAAAAAGTATTTCGTTTTCGATTTGTTGAAAATAATCTATTTCTGGTAGGATGATCTTTAATGATGATGTGGTCACTCTTTCCTGTAAGCCTTTCGAAATTTCAGCACTAAATACGTAATTGTCGGCCATCTTTGATGATGATAGGCTGTAGGAGAAGGGATAGTGTTTGGAACTCTTCCCTGGGGGGGGATTTTTTTCAAATTCAAAGTTTCAAAAATGCGTTTAGGCTATCTTTGATGACGTAAAAGGAAGGGATAACTTCATTCCCTTCCCCTTTCTTGACTGCGTTACTATCCTCTTTTATTTGATTAAATTATTGGTAAAAATAAGAAGGAAATCCTTTCGCTAGCTTTTAGTTTCCAAAACTGTTTGAGTGCTTTGGGTTTTCCTAATAGTAAAATTTTCAATTTACAGCCTGATATTTTTATTTGGCAATTGCAGCCCGAGTAAGAAACTTTTAATATTTTGGACTGATTTCGTGCTTTTCAATGATACCTTAAGTCTTTCCCCCTCTTTATTTTATTTCAAACACTTTGACTCCTGAATCTCTAAATAAAGTTTTGGTTAACTTTCGATTTTTTTTTTACATTCAAACATCGTTTTTTTTTTTTTTTTTTTTTTTTTTTTTGCATTCCTTGGTCTACCCCTGCGTACGGCCCTGATTTTCACTTAATACTGCAAAAAAGTAACAATTAAAAACACACACACACATCTGGCAGAAAACTGAAACGGGCGGTTTATTGAAGTTGGCATTAATGGGACGCAAGAAAACAAAATTAATAGCAGTTGAAAAAAGTATCTATACAAAAAATACTTTTAAAGCTTTTGTTACCGTTAAATTCATTCATGGAAGGCATCATTGCGTTTTCTTTACTAACTTATTTAGAACCTGTTATATTTAAAGCTTTTCATTTTACAAAATCGTATTTATGGTGAACGTATTTCTTTTTAAGGTCAAAACGTTTTTCTTCCTTTTCAAACTCCTGATGGGTTTTTTTCGCTATGTATTTCTGACTTCATTTCTTGATTCTTGAGCGGGAACATTTTTTATTGCATAAAATGTGCACAGTACTATTTAAAAGTTTCAAAGGGGGAAAACACAAAATGTTCGTCCAGAACTAATCAAGTTTACTTAATCGTATATTGATATCGTTTTTTAATGGTAGCTATCTCGCAATGGAGCCTCTCGCGATTGTCTTAGGCTCCAAATAATTTCAAGTTTACCTTTTTAAGAGCCGAAACATTTTTTGAAAACAAAATATGTATGTGAAAATAAAAGAAATTTATATAAAAACGATGTCAAACTCATTCTTCCAAATCGTTGGACATCATGTTTCAATGCACTGCAAATTGCATCTATTAACTTTTTAAACTAGAAATATTCTGAATGCCCTTTTTGCTTCTTTGTAAGAAGTAAAAGAAGTACAGTCGGACCTCCATGTATCGAAGTAGCAAATTGCCGAAAAAAAATCGATATATAGGAATTTCGATACATAGAAACAATCTCGTTTTATCATAAAAATCTCCTAAAACATTAAAATTAAAGCTAATTTTCGTGTATGAAACTCGATTTAAACGAACATCGGATTAAATGAAAGTTAATAATTAAAATATTAACAGAAATTACATTTTTGCGCCTTCATACATCTTCATTCTTCGGCAATTCAACTTGATCCGCAACATTAGGGGATTTTCGCTTCGACAATGTAATCGAGAGAAAAATTAAAAATCGATCTACTTAACTTGAATGATTTTTACTGAAGCTAAAAAGACTAGGAATGTAAATCAACAGACAATAGGGGATAACTTGAAACTGATTTTTCTGTATTACTGGTTGCAACTAAGATTTGAAATAAACTTGAGGGAATGCAAGGACCCCAAAACTGAACAACGACCTATCTACACACCCTTTAACTCCAGATTTCTTAAGAGTTTTGTAGCAACCTTTAGTGAACATAATTTTTTCCGTTAACCTTCATTTTTCATGAGACAGCAACAGTCTAAAGTGGAGAAAAAAAAAAACCTACAAATATCTCAAAAAAAATTTCGATACACAGAGATTTTTTCAATACATAGAAACAACTTTTCTATACAATGAACATAGATATTTGCTGGGATTTCGATATTTAGAAAATTTCGATACGTGGAAGTTCGATGTATGGAGGTTCGACTGTATCGTAATTCCAAAATGTTTTCTATCAAATTTGTAAGTAACTTTCCGCTCTATTCACCCTTGAATGTATGCTGGCTAGTTTTAACGGCTCATCCTTTACGTGCATATGTACCTTACAAACGTAAAGACACCCGAAATATTTGACCCTTCCCGAAGAGTTACACCGTGATGTCTGCGTATCATCATCTGAGTATTACAACCAGGTAACTGCAAAATTGGAAGAAATGTTGTTGTTGTTACAAATGCCACTCGGGAACCCGAGCCCGAGTAGCAATGCTACTCGATTTTAAGGCAGAGGAGTTACGGCTTCCATTTAATCGAGCGCCTATTTCTAGGTGGAAGTCCGATTTGGCTCAGAAAACACGATAGATGGCAGCACCATCTACGGACAGTTCGATAATTTTGAACCAGACCAGAGGCCGAATAACTTTCTGGTCTAGCACCCCCAGAGGTATCGTTTCACTTGGAGGATATTGTGACCACGAGCATATTTATCGTCGCCCAGTCACCATTAATGACGACGGTGGGTTTCTACCAGTGAGGATCGAATCCGAGACCCTCCGCATGGGCGGATTTATGGCGGGGGCAGAGGGGGGCATTGCCCCCCCCCCCCAGTCTTGGGAGGACTTTATATAGTAACAACACATCTTCCAAAAATTAAAAAAAAAATCATTATATTTTGTTTTTGAATAGTTCAGAAGAGCATTGGTAGATTTATAGTGGGGCATAGGGGGCAATGCCCCCCAGTTTTGGGAGGAGTTTATACAGTAACAACTTATCTTGCAAAAGTTATAAGAAAAAAAAACATGATTTTTTCTTTTTTGTATAGTTCCATTAAAATGAAGAGATAATAGCCAATGTCCTTTTCTGAAGGAAGAAAAGAAAAAGAAAAAAACCGAACATTAAATACAGATAGTACAGCTGTCACTGAGGTACTGAAAATTGGTCTAAATTCACTATTTTGAACTGAAAACCATTTCGGCAAGTATATGAATGAAAATATAGGCTAAACGAGCTATGCATTCAGCTGCAACACTTATAATAATTGACGTTGGGGACCCTCCCTTCCCCCTCCTCAATTTGCGCTAACAAAACGATCTATTCATTATGATTTGTTTTCTCTTTTCAGAATGTTTATTTTTAATTTGCGTGATTTCAAAAACTAGATGTTTTGGGTTGTTACAGACGAAAGATTTTGAAGAACTTTCTGGATTCACACATTCAAATGAAATTGGCTGATTTGAAATGTATGCTATTGCAAAAGAAGTACATAGCTAAAAGGTTTTTGTACAGAAAAATACTATCAAATGTAACAGTTAACACCATACTCAACGAATGTATGTAACAATGAAACAAAAAACTGAAAAAATTGTCCAACCATTGAACAAACAGAACGTAAAATCACTGTAAACAAAACGTTAATATTTTAGGGGGGGGGGGGAAATGCGAATCTCAATCCCTAGCAGTTCAAAACTAAATTTCTGATTTTCCAGAATCATACATAGTAAGGAAAACGTCTGAATAAAAGAAAAAGTGAGGGAGATATATTTCCGGCATGAAAGTTTTTCACAATATTGTAAGATCGCATTATTACCTGTTGAAATGTTTTTATAACTGTGTTTTCTTTATTTTTTAAAGGAAAAAATTTGTATATATGAAACTAATAGTTAGAACTGTACTTCATACGCTTGGAAAATTTTCGGCTTGTCTTTTTTTTTTTTTTTTTTGAGAAAGAAAAGCAAATACTATCGCAAACTTAATAAATTTCAGTTATCTGAACGTTCTGATTAATTGAATCTTTTGAAGAGGGAAAGTATTATTTTCCTTACTTTCTAAATACTGTTTAAATTAAGGTAAGTCATAATCATCTATGTCTAAATGAGACAGTTATTGTCATTATTGAAATCTGAGTAATTCAGTCATCAAAAGTTTTGGAAAAATTTGCTGAAATTCGATAAAAACCGATAAAAACCTTACACAGATTGGTAAAATTGTAAAAATCCTTTAACTGTAAAAACTGATGAATTTTCGTTAAAATTACAAAAAATCAAACAAAAATCTGCAGGTAAGAGTGAATTACATGCAGGGCCAGATTTGCCTAAGATAAAAAAGCTATAGCTTAGGGCCCCTGCTTTGAAGTGGGCCCCTAACTCCCAAAAAATTGTGATTCGTTCCTTAAAAAAATGGAAAGTACTTGAAAAACTAATTTCATTTTCAAGTACTTGAAAACCTTGAATATTTGGAAACGTGTGGCTACAAACCTTAAATTTTAAAATTTCAAACAAATTGTAGGGCGAGGAATGCCAAAATGTGTTAAATTCAGCTCCATGCTACATCCGGCAACAAAAATGTAAAAAGCATGGTTCTCGCGTTTGTAACATATTACTCGAAATAAATTTTTGTGACTCACATGCTTCATATCTTGCTATTTATTTAATCCTGAATGCAGAATTTTGGAAATTCTTTTGTATTGATTGCTTTTATCTTACTTTTACTGCATATTGTTAATCTGTTTAGCCCGGGAAAAAAATTATACATCACCCCTATTGCTTTTCGCTTTCTGCACTACTTATAATTAAAAAAAAGTTGTAATGAGAAATTAAAGTTTATTTTTTCTTTTAAACTTAAAATAACCGTTTCTTACAAAGTTTGAACAATACTGTACAACTGTATAATCTACTACTCAATTTCAGAGACTGGAAAGTGCAAATTATTTATAGGTTCCAAAATCCCTGAAAAGAATTGGCGCAGTATAGCCTACCAGGGCTCTTAAGCCAAAAACCCAATCTAACCAAACAAACCTTGAAAATAATTAGACAAGTCTTTGAAACTCCTAAGCAAAGTGTGCTTCAATTTTATTTCTTATCAGTAGTATAAATTAAGAATTGTACAAATGGGTAGTATGTTCTTCTCTTGATACCTATTCTCTAAATCTGTGCATCATTTCTTTTAAAGTATTAACTTGCATCACAAAGCACTTTTAAAGCATAAAAAGAAAAAATATATATATTTGCCTATTATTTTCAATTAACCCTTATAAGACTTCAAAATGCAGAATTTTATATCCATTTTACATAATTTCCTCCGGGGGAGTAACCCCGGGCCCCCTAAAATTGGAGATATTCTACATCCCACTTAAAAGGGAGCCCTGCGTCACTCTCTTAATACCAGCTCCCTCTCTTTTAAGGTCAATTCAAAAAGGACAGCATAATTTCACACAGTAATGAAAACGACACATAAAAAAGTAGGCCTTATGCATCACAGAAAACAGATAAAAACATGGGAGAGATGGTCGGGGGAGGGCAATTAAAAATGTTGCTCTAAAAAAAAAAAAAAAAAACCTGCCCCCCCAGGAACTCAGTCCTAAATCCGCCTATGACCCTCCGGTCCCGAGCCCAATGCCCTACCGACCAGGCTACCACGGCCCTATTTGGAAGAAATAGAATAGTTTACTTTTATGGAAAAGTTTTGTTCGAAAGGAAACATGTATGCTTAAATAAATTTTAGAAAACATTGACTTTATAACATTTGAAACAAATTCCCCAAAAATTGAGAAAAAAATTGTTGACTTTTCCTTTAAGCAGTATGAAAAAGAAAAACAAAAGACTGAACTGTGTTAGTTTACATGAAATACACCACCAGCTGAGTCATTCCAACCGAGGGACTGCAGTTTCGTGCTCATCAGCCCGGCATAGGAAGTGACTGAGATGGAGGTGGAAAACCTCTTGAGGAAGCCAAGAGTGCCAAACAAACTGGTACAGTAAAACCTGTAAAGTTGACCACCCTTGTAAGTTGACCACCTGTCTATGTTGACCGCTTTTGTCTGGAACGGAATTAGTCCTATCTCATATAATGAAGGGAAATCTCTGTAACTTGACCACCTCTCTATCTTGATTACCTGTCTATCTTGACCACTAATGTTCGCCAAATTTGGTTCGGAGTATTGTAAAAAACACTTGTAAGTTGACCACTTGGTTTATTTTATTTACCTTTCTTCAGCAAATTACTTTATCATATTGTTTATTTGTTTTTTATTATTATTATTTTTTTCATAGCTTTCCACGAATGTTTTTAATTCTTTCAAGACAGAACAGCATTTTACTACACTGTAAAAAAAATCCGGAAACGTTTCTGAGTATATCGTGCAGCTGTGGTTCATGAAAGTTTCAAAAACGTTTCTGAGTATTTCGGAATCCTCTTTCTGTGATGTCAAGAAACGTTTCTGAGTATTTCGGAATCCTCTTTCTGTAATGTCCAGAAACGTGTCTGAGTATTTCGGAATCCTCTTTCTGTAATCTTCAGAAACGTTTCTGAGTATTTTGGAATCCTCTTTCCGTAATTTCCAGAAATGTTTCTGAGTATTCTGTGCAGCTGTGGTTCATGAAAGTTTCGAAAACGTTTCCGAGAATTTCGGAATCCTTTTTCCGTGATTTTTTCTAAAATATAATTCTTTATTATAGTATTGCATACAATATCAGTTTCAATTCTTTCATATCTAAGAGCAATAATACAAGCAATTTTAGAATCATTCGTTGATTTTTTTTTTGTTGAATTTCTAATGACAAATAGCATGGTTAACAGCATAACATATGCACAGTTATAAATTTTTGAAAAATTATGAAATAATCTAGTAGTTTCATTCCTAATCACAAAATCGTCGGGGAGTTGGAGGGGGGGGGGGGGGGTACCTTCTGAAAAGTGGGGATTGTTTGTTAAACAATCTTAAACTTCAGTTTTTCTCTCAATATTTTCAAGACAAAACTATCAACATATTGTATTTTTAATGCAGAACTTAAAAACATATCTTGTATCAAACTCGATAGCTTTTATCTTCGGATAAAATTTGACAGGGCTTACCTACCCTTCGCGTTCCGGAATTCGTTCACCTCAAGTCAATTTCTCTGACGAACAAAGTGTACCGAAAAGTACCAACAGAGAAATTGATGAATTTAAATATGACATCAAGTCCCCCGGCTGGAACCATTCGGGTTGATTCTTCTGTTCTTGCCCTTTTCCAGCTCATCACAAATATAAATACTTATTCAAAATAGGTTACTGATTTTATTTTTACAGTGTGCGCAAAATGCAATATATATTTTATTTATTAAAACATTGAACTCTATTACATGATTATTCCATTTCATATATACGAGAATCCCCCCCCCCCACCATAAGAGTGATGGTGCACCCATAAAATGCTATGAAGCGCCCACCCCCCCTTGAAAAAGCAACCCCCTGAAAATGTCAATGGCACAGTCTGCGTGGTGAACGCCCCTCGTCTTCTCCCCATATATACATTGTATATTAATAACATAGTTTTTTAAAAATGATCACTTTTAAAACAATGACATGAAATAATATTACTTTTTATTTTGGCATGTAAATGCAGCTGTTCCATTTTTGCCACTGACTCATTCCTCCTGACTGTCCTACATTAAACTAGTATGCATGCAGTAGGTACTGTCCCGAGGAAGACAAATTATAGGGACTTGTTTCTTAGTTTAGCCGAGGTAAAAAACACCTACTTTTAATTTTAGGTTTAAGCTCTTGTTTATTGCATATAGTTTAGCATATTGTGCGTTTGGCCCAATGTAATGCATATATTAGAGCTTAAAAACACTCTCTATTTAGTAAATAGTTTAATATCTTTTGGTCTTTTGACCATATTTATCGAATCTTCCACGACTGATGAGCTCCGAATTCAACCTTTCAACTTTATTCTAATAATTGCTACTTTTAATTTTCTTTTTCTCATTGCTATTCATTGCTTGTGTATTTCATATATATACAAAAATATATTATTGAGAAATAATTCTTGTTTGTTATATTTGCAGCTTCTTTCCCTTAAGGGCAGGTACATTGCAACTAAAATAAATCGTAAAATGAAGCTCTGCTGAGATAAATAATATTTCATGTATTATATAAATTATAAATCAAAGTATCATATAAATTATAAGTCAAATACTTTAATATGGTGTAAAAATACAAAATTATTTTATTAAGTCTTTTTTTTTTTTGGCTTTTGGTAAAATTGAGGCTCGTAAAACGAAAAAAATGAAGACACTTTTAAATACATATATGTATCTATTTGTTAAATAAATTAATACACATTTAACTAATTTAAAGCGTTTCGCTAATGCAAATATTTAAAAAGATATCGTCATTTAGATAATACTGAAGCACTATGTTCCTAATTACAAGAGATAGTTTTTTTTTTACTTCATACAATCTAGCTACACTGTTTACAAGAGAATGAAAACATGCAACCTTAAAGACGAACTATCAAACCTGACAATTTGCATATTATAACATTTAATTCATAATGCTTGATACATAAATGTTCAGCTAAATATTAACTGAGATTGACACATAAAAACAAAGTACACAATAACACTTATTTAAAGTTTTTTATAATCTTCAATTCATAAATTTTACAGAATAAAACTAGACACACTTGCACTTTAAATATGTGTTCTATGTAATGTAAAATATTTTCAAATTGCAATAGTTCACAACGAAAAAATGATACTGAGGAAAATAGTTTTTTTTTAACGAGATTTATATGAACTAAATCTCTTTAAAGTAATAGAGTTGTAAATCGACTTACCTATTCGTCGGTGGTGGTCTTTTGCAGGCTTTGGTCACCAAAAAGGTGATTTTTATTACAGAACAAAATTCTGCCAACAAAAATTACCCATTTGGTAGAAAGAAGAAAAGTATCCAAGAAAAAAGTAAATTACCTACACAAGTTATGCGACGCAACGAATTTACATGGCGTCCTCTCGGCAGTTATTTGGTTTTTAATTTCAGTTTGTATTCCTACCGCGAGCATGCGTCGAGAAGTTGCACTTCGTACTTAAAAATAAGTGACATAGCTTCAAATTCAACCTCATGACGATACATAAGCAAGAAAATATAAGACTTTAAAATTACCTTCAGTGAATTCATGCGAGGAACAAAACTTCTACTAATCCCCTTGATGAGTGTTACTTCGCATACATGAGTCAGCACTTGTTTTCATTGCGTGCTTTCGAAAGTTTCAGTTTGGATTTGGTGCTGGACTATAAAATTGCCGTGTAAGCTGCGCATGCGTCGACTCTTGCTTTCTTGCTAAACGGGAAAGGTTTTTGATAAGAGCAGAAAACTGCTGAGGGCGTACGAATCTGTGTATTACGGAAAGCTTTTTTGTATATTCAGAGTATTGAGTTTTCCGAGATTTTTTACAATGTAACTAAACAGCAGCATAAAGCTTAATGCTGCTCTTTATTCTCCAAACTTGTTTTTCATTTGTTGTTCTATTTGAGATAGCCTTTTGTACTCTGTTCAATGAAAATAGATGTCAGTAGAAAAGTTCAAAGTCTTTCCTTTCAGTTGCAATATGTTGTGACAACACAGGAATTGTGCTAAAAAGAGCAGGCCCTGATCTATACATTTTGATTCCCCTGCAACAAAATATGTAGGGCCCCTCCCTAGTGGCCAGTGAATAAGTCTTAGTGTTAGTTTTTTTTTTTCGTATGTTTTCTTCAATTTCTAGGGCGGTTAGCTCCTTTAAGGACGCGGGCCTCTCGCATTGAGGGTACGCAGATCTGGGCTTGGTAATGAGTAAAGTTACATGTTTCTGGTGCGAGGGATTAAGAGATTGGATATTTTGATTTTGCCTTTATGAACTGAGAGAATCGAGCTTGTTGCTCTTTGTGCTATAAGTTTTACATGAAAAGGAAAGAGAATATTAGCTGGCATATATGGAATTTCTAAAACTTAATTGTCTAATGTAGTTAAAAACAAGGAAAAACTAACAAAATTATTTGAATAGTATTTTTAATTATTGTTTCACTTTCAATAATATTAAACAATGAAACTGAGTTGAACAGAAAGAGTAAGGATGAATTCCTCAAAAAATGAATACATGGTGCAAGAAATGACAAAAAAGAAAAAAAAAATATTACCGCCCTTTATAAGTTGACCACCTGTCTAAGTTGACCGCCAAAGCAGAGGCGTAGCTAGACTCGACTTTCGGGGGGGGGGGGGGGGTTACTTCTTATATATACATATATATATATATATATATACATATATGTAATACACACACACACACACACATATATATATATATATGTGTGTGTGTGTGTGTGTGTGTCTGTAAACTTTTTTTAGTATTAAAAAAAAATAAGAGGGAGGTGAATCTTACATACTTTGGAATCGAATGCCCCAAGTCCGATACTTGTGTCAAACAAAACAAAAGCAAAGAAATTTTTTTATATTTTTCTAATGTTATGGA
The DNA here is from genome assembly GCF_026930045.1 of Uloborus diversus. Taxonomy (NCBI): domain Eukaryota; kingdom Metazoa; phylum Arthropoda; class Arachnida; order Araneae; family Uloboridae; genus Uloborus; species Uloborus diversus. Next base: position 140,190,068 of record NC_072735.1, on the reverse strand, counting down.
AAATTCAACTTTTTTTTTCTTTTTCCTCCATTTAATTTAATGTGAAATTTTCTAGCAACGTCTTGTCATAACCAGTCAATCCAAACCAATGAGCGTGTTCCGTTCATTTCAAAGTGACTGCTTAATTTAGAGGCTAACACACATCTACAAAAGCTGGCATCCCTGAAAGCTAATAGATACTTCCATTTCCGCCTGTAAACTGGATGTTTGACTTTCAATCTCATCGGTGGACAGACTATAAAGACTTTTTACTAACTTGGTTTGCACTAAAAGTTTGACAAAAATATAAAAAGACTTCTTGAATTATAACCCGCAAAAAATGAAATTGCTTTTCATATCGTTATATTTATATGTTGCTTTTTATGTATTTACATTTATGCTAATTTTAAAGCAGTTAATAAAATTTGAATGAAAAAAATTAGGGAAGAAATATAGGCGGTAGAAAGTTATTCGCTCAAAGCTGCATACCGCGTGTTCTCCTCTCAAGTTTCTATTTTTATTTTTATTAGCTGCTTTAGAATTTACATAAATATCTATTTGAGAGAGCAACAGCAATTTTCGAGTGTTATAAACCGAAGTCTTTTTTATTTTCTACTTTTTAATGCGAACCAAGCTAACAGAAATAGTTAGATTCATTTCGTTTTTTAACATTTTATTCATGTAATGCTATGCAGTTTTTCATTTTAATTAAAATAAAATCACCTTCAGAAGGGTCCGATGGGACTAGGGCTGCTTTGCAGACTGTACTTCGTTTTCTTCAGATGGCGTTAACTTTCTCTTTTTAGTGCAATCCTTTTCTTCATTTTAATTTTTTTCTTAGGGTTTAAAAAAGCTTGTTGTCGGTTTTGCTCGCTTCATTATGCATCAACTTTCATTTAGAATGTACTATTTTAAACAGACTGTACGTTTCCAAAAGAATACGCAGTAAATACTGGATGAAAAATCAATGTGATTGCGATGTATACTCTGTTTCGCAAAGGTCGTTTTGACTATGACCTATGACACACACAAGACCAGACCAACAAAAACCTCTATCGTCTCAAATTCCAGTTATGCTATCATTTTTGGATTCGAAGCCCAATGATCTTTAAAGCAGCAAACAAAAACATTTTCTTCAACTCAGAAACAGAGGAATTGTCTTCAAGAGCTGAGGGGGCAGTGGAAAAAAGGGAGAAATGCGTTCCACGAATAGGAATTTTAGGAAGATTAACAAAGGTGCGTTTCGCGCACTTTCTTGGAAGACGAGTAAAGGGGTAAAATTCACAGGTTTTACATTTAAGATGAACATTTCAAGTTCATGGTTAAAGATCATTCAAGTTAAAAGCCATTTCGCTCTGTTATCTGGATTAGTACTGTTCTTTGGTTGCTCTCTTTCTTAAAATTGTGATTCCTTAGAAAACCGAAATGATAGGAGTAAAAAGAAAGTATAAGATTTTTTCAAGTGATGAAAAAAGGAAAATCGTAGAATATTGGCCAAGTTAGATTTGCAGCAATTGCTAGCCTAAAGAGAATAAATAATGAATCCAAAAAAAAAAAAAAAAATCAGGAACCAAAAAGCAATAAGACTTTTTCTTGAAAAAGATATGCTTAAAGTTTCTTTTACTGTCAAAATGATTCCTTAAACTTGCAATAAAGCACTTAATAATGTAATAATAGAATAAATACCTAACAAAACTAATACAGAGGAATTTTAATCAAGAGCCCACATTGTCTTTAGCATCGATTTCAAATGTTCACCATCATATTCCAAATTTCTATAAAGTTTCTCAAAGCCCCCGTATCTCAAAACCTCTTTATCTCGATTTTTTTCTTCCCTGTGAAATTCGAAGTATACAGATTCGACTGTATGCAATATTTCCACTGCGCCACTCATAAAATTAAACATATTTAGCAATTTGCAGAATCGATGACGAAGAAAGGCTGCATATACGTGGATTTAACAAATCAATCTCATTTCTAAAGCGAAGTGTCAAATTTCAGTCAATTATCAAAAAATTGTCGCAGTAGAGGGAGGCGTCTTTATGCTTGAGGAGCAGATTTTCAATGCCATTGGGGGGGGGGGAGGCGAAGTGAATTTTTGACCTTTGTTACTCAGAAAAAAGTCGTTTTGATTTTTTTTTCTTTTTCTTCTTTTTTTTTCTTTCTTTTCTCTTTTCTTTTTCTCTCTTTTTTTGAGACAAACGTTTCGGGGGGGGGGGGGGTTGTCCCCAAACCCCCCCCCATTAGATACGCCCCTGCGCCAAAGTACTGCACCGCGAGAGGTCAACTTACACAAGTTTCACTGTAACTAATACAGAATTAGCGCTAACCAGACGATTGACTCAAACAATGGTTCGGTTCAATACGAAACTGCAGTCCTCGGCCGGAATGACTGAGCTTGGTGGTGTATTTCATATATTTCTGCCTTAGCCCTGGCTATAGGGTGGTTACTTATTGAATGTGTTAGTTTACTTTATGTAGCTTTCACCCCACGAAATTTTTAATCATATATGTACGTACGAATCTCGCGTTACGCAAAACAGTAAGCCGTAGAATGTTGAAATTTTGTATGTAAGGGCTTTGTAGGAGGATTTAGTTGTGTACCCTCCCTTTTTGGTTGCAGTTGGATGATCCGAAAGACCCCTTTACTGTTTTTTTTTTTGTAGGAAATCAGTGTTAATTTCAATGCAAACTGATGTAATGTCATAAATTGGTGATATATCGCAAAGATTTTGAGTAAATTAAATGATGACTCTTCTGTTAGTCTGGGAATATTTATTGATATTCCTATAGCACCTATGTTAAAAATTGTCGAAATTCCATTATAGAAATAATGTGAAACTGTGCTTTGAACGCAATCGGTTCGCAACAAACTGGGGATGTGACCATATAAAATGGACGAGATTTTGCTCTCTTTAAGGCACCATTTTTAAAATATTTTTGTGCCTTTAACGCGTTCCATGTAGTTTTTGTAGTTGCGATTTCAGGCCTCAGATGCAAACCAAAACATATTTACCTTATATATTCACCATACTTTACTAGTGCGGGAAAGAGCTCAAACAGTCCCCATTCTTATGAGTTATTTAAACACATAATGGGAGTACAAGAAAGTTACATGCTGCGCACATAAGATGGGTTTTAATATAAATGGACAAAAATAGAAGAAACTAGCCCATACATATTAATTACAACCGAACGTTCCTCCAAGGTAAAATTTGCTATTTGAATAGGTAAAAAATAATGTACAACACTTGTCTACAAAACAGAATAGTCGCATTTTGAAAATACTTAATCTTTGTAAAAAGACTTGTGCTTAATTCAAATATACAGTAAACTCCTGATTATCTGTGGGACGGATCATCCACGAGTCATTTAGCAATCAGGAACATGTATTATCGTAGCAAAAAGGAAACACCAATGGCTGTTTCTTTCTTTCTGTCTTCCTTTTTTTTGTCAAAAAATTGTAAATTTAAACTCAACTGTTTTGGTTTTATTTATTTACTAGTGGTATCCGCACGGCTTTGCCCGTAATAGAAAATTAAAAGGTCTTTTGGTTCGCGTGCATATTTACAAAAAATGTATGGTGAATTTTCTCGCCAATTGGCTTGTGCCGATGTTACGGTTCCACGTTATGATAATTTCGTAATTTACTCGTCCATCTTATGATAATTTTGTTCTTAAAATTGGAATAGAAAAAGAACCACATCGAATTTTTGAAATATCGCTTGGAGGTGCACACCCCCATGCTACAAACTAACTTTGTGCCGAATTTCATGAAAATCGGTCGAACGGTCTAGGCGCTATGCGCGTCACAGAGATCCTGACAGACAGAGATCCGGACAGAGAGAGATCCTGACAGACAGAGATCCGAACAGAGACTTTCAGCTTTATTATCAGCAAAGAAAAATTTATTTATTGTACTTCTTTCATCGTACATACACTTGTTCTTCATTGATGTTAAGTTCTGTTGGATAAAATTACAAAGCATTTTTGCTGTACTGAATGTATTTTCACTGTTTGTAGAAAATATTATGCATGAATATAGCCAAGTATTCGAGGAACAACAATTTCTGCGTTCTTAGCCTCTCATTTCAGCCTTTTTTTGCGGCTTATCCACGGTTTTTATTATCCGCGGCACTTCTTGTGCCACTCAATTCTGAAGATAATCGGAAGTCTAATGTATGTAGTTTCTCCAAAGAAAATCGTTGGTTTTTCTCCATCATCATAAAGATATTCTTTGTGACACACAGCTGAAGTTTGAAAGAAATGTGTAAATTCACATATGCATGATTAAATACTAAAAATATATCAAAAACTTAGCGCTTGTTCATTTCTTTTTGTATTTGGCATTAAGAAAATTTTCCTTAAATGTCCATTAAAAATTAGCAAGCATTTTTTTCAAATCTTTGTTTACTAGTGTAATCAAATAAAGTAATACCGATTTTTTAAATAATGATTTCAAAATAAGAAAACACGGTTTTCATCTGATATATTTAAAAAAAAATCTTTCACCGATAGTTTATTTTACTTTTAAAACGTTGCCAGAAAAAAAACTAATATTAAAATTAACAAACGTAGTTCCAAAAGAGTTTTTTTTTTTTTTTTTAAACTATAGATCGTTGCCAAAAACAAAAATTAATAACTTTAATGTTTGAACACATACTGAAAATCAAGATTTTACAAGCTGTTCAATTTTCGTAGGCTTTGAATTCACTCCTGGATGATTCAATAAATCAACTTTAATCCTTTGTCAATATTAAGTCTACGAGAAACTGCGTTTTGATTTTTTAAAACTAATTTTCCTTTAAACAAGAAACATGTTCAGAATCTCTGACACTTTCTAAAATTTTGTTTCATTCTCTTTTTGTGTTTTAATCGTTCTAAATTTGGAACCGGAAAACATCTAACCTCTTATCAGTTGACTTTTTGATGAGCCTTCCGTCAATTCTACAGATAAAATTTTATCAGATTAGTTTAAAGATAAGAAATTTTTTATTATTCACATTTTCTTATTTTGACAGTGAATGTGCAGTGAGTTAAAAAGAGAATATAGTATGAAATGTGTGCAGAGTTTAACAAGTTCATTTCTCCGAAAAGTAGAATTTGTGGTTTTAAAGAAGCGTATCGTGTGAGATTTGTTGTCTAATACTAATTCACCAGAATTTTAAGCCGAAAAATTGCTATTCTTTTTATAAAAAAGGCGTTCGAACATCATAAAATATTGAATTTATAAAATTGATTAAACTTGTGAAAAATTGGCTGAAAAAAAGACCCAAGCATAATGCGTGCTCATAACGACCATAAACCCTATGCTAAAAAAAATTAGACAAAGCATCAGTAAAAAAATATACGTTGAAATGTCCCAAAATGTTTTCTTTTTCTTTTTTTTTTTTTGATACATCCTGTTATACACTGCGATGCAAAAGTTTAGACAATGACGTTCTTCAGCTGTAGAATTTTGAATTGCGATAGTAGAAATACAAAAGTTTGCAAGCATTAGGTCTCGACCGATGGCATTTTTTGGCCGATGGGCCGATGCCGATTGTTGGCCGATTGTTCAAAGATGGCCGATGGTCGATTGTTTTCCTCCAAATGGCCGATGGCCGATGGCCGATGCCGTTGGCCGATGGCAAAAAAAAAATAAATAAATAAATAAAATCAAACAGAAATAAATTGATAAGATTGTCAGGGGTTTAAAGGATCATTGACTCATTTCACTTTACTTCCTTTCTACGAATAAGGAATTGCAATCACAAAAAAAAAAAAAAATCAGATTTCAACCTAAATTTCTATTTTACGATCATCTAATTTATACTAAACAAGTTTTTTCGGCACATCTGTACATGCGTATGTACCTAAGAACATATAGATGACGGAAATATCCATTTTGAACGCCTCCTCAGTAATTGGGGTAGTTTCCAAAATTTTAAAAGTATTTTTTTCTGAAAGAGCGTGCTTAAAAACAAAGGATCTGATCATTTTTTAAATAATTTGTTTGAGTTTATTTTTTTTTAAAAAATTACTTAAATCGGTGCGCTTTCATTGTTTACGTTTCTGTCCGATGACATCAAAAATGATGAAATGCCATTCAGTGTTGCCATTCACAGCACAAAATATTTAATTCGCATCTTTACTCACGTGTATTGGCAACGATATGGTTGACAGCAAGCGTAGAGCGCAATTTTAATTCGCTTCTTGATTATCATAACTTGGAAACGTGGTAGAAAAATGCGCCAAAGAGCATCATTTGTGATGTCATCAAGACCACGCCTTGTTTTAAAAATCCAACATTTAAAAAAATGAATTAAAAAATAACTGTTGGGAAAATGAAAGTATTTTCTGGGTCAATGATTTTTTTTTTTTGCTCATTCTATCAATTTCAGTGACAAAAAGTACTACTTTAAACTGAAGAAAACAATCCCATTATCGTAAATTCTCTTGTGATGTCTTCATGCGCGTAAACTTGCGTCACTCCAAAACGTTATGAAATAGTAAGTTGAAAACTCATACGTACGTAGTATGATCTAAAAGTTCGAGGACAAGTTGTATAAAACCTTACCCTGAATAGTTCACATTACCGAAGCACATCTATTTACAAAATAGTCACCTTGAACGATTATGCACACTGCCAACGTTCGTATAGCTTTTAGAAACTCTCCTGGAAGACATTTTTCGCAACCTCCTGTAAACAACTCTTACGCTGAAGCTTTAACTTCATCGTGAGGAAGAAGGCGACTTTCATGTTGAGGACGCACGGTTCGATTGGTCAATACTCTGATATGACAAACAAATAACATAACGTTTCGCCTGATTTAGCTCCGTGTGACTTTTTCCTGTTCCCAGCAAAAAAACATTTGCATGGACGCCGCTTTCTTTCGTCAGGAGAAGATAAAGCTGCATCATAGAAGATAGCGAAAAATGGCTTCCAGGAGTGTTTCCAAAAGTTATATGAACACTGGCAAAAGTACATAGTCCCTCAAGGTGATCTTTTGAAGGTGGATGTGCTTAGGTAATGTGAACTATTCTGGGTAAGGTCCATTCTGGGTAAAGCTTGTCCGTGAACTTTTGGATCGTATTACGTACAATCTGTATAGGGTGTAGTTATGTTTCTCCTTTTTTGACTGCTGTATGATGAAAGAGCAAGAACAACAGCCCCCCTCCCCCCCCCAAAAAAAAGAGGAAGAAGGAAAAAACGAAGAAAATCGAAGAGACTGTTTAATAACCAATTGATTTTTTTTTTTAAATTTGAACATATAACTAAGGTTTCAGTAATATTGTAATAATGTATGGATTTAGATACACTAAACATGGTTAAAAAACATTAAATTATGTTGTTTAATCATTCAAAAAAAAAAAAAAAGAATAAAACAATGAAACGTCAACAAATTACGCAATTAAAGTGGAAAGATTGCACGTAGACATTTTTTAATCATCAAATTAAACAAAAAAGGTAACAAATAATTACAACATTAAATCAAAATAGGAATATTTTTATACTTATTTAAAATGTATGAATAGAAAAGTTTGCATTTCTCATAAAAGCTATAACAGTGACATAACTTTTGCTGAAAAAAGAAATAAATAGCCATGAAAAGAGCGAGGTTCTAAAAACGCAGCTGTAATAAACAAACTCAATATTTACACCAAGTTAATAACTGAATACATATACTACTTCATCTGATGTTTGCACACACAATATTGAGCAATCTGATTGTTTAATCTCTTATGAAGCTTTACAAACAAGTTCAAATTAATTTTTTCAATTTAACAACAATTTTCTGAAATTTAAAAAAATGCATAATAGAAAATTCTTGAAACTTTCGTATAAAAAATGAAAATAACTTATTCATTGATTTTATATCAATACAGTCGACTCCCGCTACAGTGCGATCCGACCTACGCGAAATGGCTGTAACGCGAATTTTTCACGAATAACTAATTTTAGAGCTAACGCGAATTTTTCGCCCACAACATGATTTTTTTTCAGAAGGAAGTATCAGCTTCGTTATTGACTACTAAATATTGATTTCATTTGAATGTTATTACATCCCTTTAAGCATCACTGACAGTCAAACTTCACACACCAAACTAATCTAGTCATCGTTATGTTAGTGCATCAAATAACCACTCCGCATCTTTCATTTATTATTTTTTTTCATTCTCAATATTAAAGTTGATGAAATACAATGGTACCTTGGTGGCACTTTTATCTAAAGTTTGTGATGATGTCAAAAAAAGAAAGTTTCTGATTAAAAAAAAAGCTAAGATTCTCGATGACTAACTACAAAATGTCGACGGTAGCACGACAATAAGTATGAGTGAATCTTCCATGCGTACAATTAAAAGTCAAAACAAAAAGATATTCGTAAAAGTTCAGAACTTGGTTTCAATATTGAAGCTTGCAGAGCAGTCTAGCAAAGTAAATATTATGAAAATGGAAGCTGCTCTTGTAATGTGTATTAATAAAGAGGTCAGGAAGAGGAGATGTTGCCACAAATTGAAACGTTATGAAAGAAAAGGCGAAGCAACCGTATTTAAAAATGTACTAGATAGAAATAACGATCTGATCATGGAGCATAAATCATTACCATCTTCATTTTTTAATTCTTAAATAGTGTTACTGTATCTTACTGCACGGTACTGTTATACTGCATCGTTTTAGTATTACTACATACTGCGCGTACCGTGTTGTTTTAACCTCCGTGTGTCTTTCCCTCCTATTGGTCATTTTATTTTGTACATCTTAAAGTATTTCATGTTGAATAAAACAATTTTTTATTTTTAAATACAGTAAATGTTCAGTTCTGTATGCAAAAAAATGCAGTATATAGTTGAGGAATGCTTTAGAGCAGTTTAAGGGGTGTTTATAAGTGTCTAAAAGAATTTGGTATGCTTTGAAAAATTTGTATGGATATATATATTTCTCCACAACGCGAAATTTTGACTTACGCGAGGAGTCTAGGAACGCATCCCTCGCGTAAGTTGAGACTCGACTGTACATAAAAATAGTTACTTACAACAGAAAAGAAATCAATCGCTATTAATGATGCAAAAAAGATGGCGCGTTACGAAATATAGATGAAACAAGTATGAGAAATACGCAAAATGACATTTCTTAACCAAAATAAATAATCGCTAGATATTTAAGAAATGCTTGAAACGACGAGGGAGGGTTAGGGGAGGTCACCCTCTGATTTTGGAGTGACTCACACTTCGCGGTCTTAACCTCGGCCTCATTTTTTTAGTACAGAACCGCTACCACCAACGCCTCGGAAAAGTTTCTGAATCTACTTCAGCACTTCTGAAGAAAAAATTCAAAAATCTCCTTGATTTCCGAATTATGTCACCATTCAAAACGTCTTTAATCAATTTCTTACATTAATGCTCTGAATTCTTTCTAAACAATAGATAAAGTTTGAAAAAAAAATCTCTAATTTTATGAATGGTGTTAGTTTTAAACAACTCAGAAGTACAACTAGAGTTTGATTTCAGAAATTGAGGGAGTGGGAGGAGGGGCACGCAAGTGTTCTCGGAAATTCAAAAAATAGTCGTAAAAATAGAGTTCAAAATAATCATAAACATTGAGCAGAAAAAACCTTTCAAAACCCTCACTCGAGTTTGTTTTGACGTGCAGTGGCAGGTTTAAAATATAGCAAATGCTGCAATTGCGCGAGAGGCCCCATAACCTTAGGGACACCGTAGGAGTTACAAAAATGCTTATGATAAATGTTTTACAACTTCTGTGATAGAGAAATAGCGCCCCAAAATGTATTTCGACGTGCCTCAAACTTGTAACTCCGCCGAAGCGATACAGAAAAGACTGCATTACTGTGATTCATATTACAAGTATCGAAAAATATAAAATTACCGACGGTTCAACGGGAATCTAATAAAATGACACAAAAACCGGTATCGCCATCTCAAATTTGTTTCCATGGTCTCAAATTTGGCAATATACGTACGCACACCCCACACGCGAAAATTTATCCGTCTACAGATTACCATTTTTGAGTTATGAATTATAAGAGATACATACGTACATCCCGCTGCAAGAAACAACGCAAAAATTAACTTGTTTGGTACCTGAATACACTATTGAAAACTCTTTCAGGGGTGATTAAAATAGAAATTCATACTGAAATTTAAGTAAACAATTTTATATGAGAACTCCCTTTTCTTAGTATTAAAAAGTAAAACAGCAAAGGTCCTTTTTTTTTCGAAAACATCGGCCTATTCCATCGGCTTTTCGATGTTTTTTAAAGCCGATGGGCCGATGTTTTCTCCAAGTTAACATCGGCCGCCGATGCCGATGCCGATGGCTAAATTGTTGAACCATCGGCGCCGATGCATCGGCCAGGCCGATGCATCGGTCGAGTCCTAGCAAGCATATTCAAAAACTCTTTTGAAATACTATAACCAAAATACAATTGTTTGATATGCTTAACAATACTGTTTTGGATAAAAATAGAAATTTGCTTGTTGCAAAAGTTTAGACACTATTACGAGTTTCTGTGAATTTTTTTTCGTATATGCAAATTTAAAAGAGATGACATCACAGACCTCTTGTACTTAAGGTCTACCACCGATAACACTTGGTAGTCGAGATGCCGCGAGCTGAGCAGATTAAAGCGGATGAGGTAACTAAGATTTGGTAGTTGAAAACTGAAGGTAAGCTTGTTCCTGAAATTTCGGCTATTATTAATAGATCAAAGAAATCTATTTATCGAGTTTTATCAAGTCACTGCAATTATAAAGCAAAAGGCAGATCTGGGAGGCCGCGTGTGACGAATAAACGGGATGATCGTCAGATCCAAAGACTGGCAAGTACCCGACAAATGACTGTTTGAAGTTCAAAGCTACTTGGTGCATTCGGTATCAAAGGATACGATTCGTAGACGAATTTTGGAAAAAGAGACAATGGTTCACTGCAAAATGAAAAAGAAACCAGCTCTAAAGCCACATCATAAATCACACAATACATCACATAATGTTGTGGGCTCGAAATCATATGTCATATGGATCGAAATAGATATCAGTAATATTTAGCGACGAAAAAAAGTGGAATCTGGATGGTCCAGATGGCTGGACATCGTACAAGCATGACTTTCGGAAGGAACCCAGATGTTTTTTTTAGTCGCCGACAAGGTAGTGGCTCTGTGATGGTTTGGGCAGCGTTTTGCTACAATGGACAAGTGTCTTTGACCTTAACCAGTGGTCGCGAAACATCACAGCATTCCACTAAGACACTAGAGGATAATCTCCTACCATTTGCTGAGCTTATAGGGGGCCCTCAGTGGGAATTTCAGCAAGACAATGCTTCGATTCACACTGCAGGAAACACAAAATCTTGGTTAAATTCAAATAATATAAAAGTTCTCAATTGGCCAGCGTGTAGCCGAAACCTGAACCCTATAGAGAATCTTTGGGCATCGTGTGTCGCAAAGTTTACAGCAATGGTAGACAATACACTTCTGTATCGGAACTTATGAGATCTATTGAGGAAGTATGGTACGAAATTGAGCCCTAAACCATGCAAGATTTAGTTTCTTCGATGGAAACTCGTATTTATGAACTAAAAAAGAAGAATGGATGCACAAGCAGGTTTTAAAACTGTTTTATTTAATTTTTATTTCGTTTGTGTCTAAACTTTTGAGACAATGTTAATTTTTTGTTACAATGTAAAAACTTGTAAAATGCACAAGTCAACGTTTCATTGCTATAAATATTATATAGTATGCATAGAACCTTAGACTAAAGTAGTCTTAGGAAAACTGAATAAATAGATTTTGAAATCTGTGTGAATTTGCTCATTGTCTAAACTTTTGCGTCGCACTGCAGGAACGTTAAAACTGAATTAGTTACTAGAAATAAACTTATTCTCTAAATATCGTGATGTGCAAAATGTAACAGTACTTCCCAGGGCTGCGGAGTCGGAAGGAAAATGACCCGACTCCGACTCTTGGATTTTGAAACGTCCGATTCCGACTCCGACTCCAGCCTTTTATATTTATTTGTTTAATTTTATTTTTTCAACTTCTCTCTTCTCATGGGAAGAGGATAAACTTCGAAACAGAGATTGAAATATTTATTTCTTCTTATGAAATTTTCGCGTGGTATTTTATTAAAAAACCGAAGATGCATAGCACGTTAGAAATTTAATTTTAAAATCAAATTTTCCAATCGGTACGGTTGTAAAAGTGAGATTACTTAAAAATCCCATTTTTTTAAAAATTGAAAAGGATTAAATTTCTCCCCTTTAATGCTTATCAAATAGATGTTGATCAAATCGTTTACTTTAAATTTTTGAATGCTGTAACTTGAGAGAAAATCAACTTTTTTGTTAAATGAAAAAACCTTTCTTGAGAGGAGGTGGCTCACTCCGGGTCACACCTATCTGGTTGGTGGCATCCCAAGCTAATTTCAGTGTTTATTAAAAATATAAATACATTAATTCTGAAAAATTGCCCCAATGAATCTTAAATTATATTTCATCTATAAAATTCAACGAAAATTGGGCCCTATATTACGGGGAGAGGCCAGGTACATGTACGTCTGGAGCAAAATTTTATACAAAATACGACGGTGTACTAATTTGTACGAATAGCCTTTCTGTACCTATTCGTCTTCGTTAAATTTTTGATTTTAATTTTATTGGCTGCTTAGAACTTTCCTTAATGTGAAGATTTTAAGATTAACTGCAATTATTGAGTGTTGTAACCAAGAAACCATACGCTTATTTTATTTCATACTTTTTAGTGAGAACTTAGCTTAAAAATATAAGGCTTTAGATTTAAAAAACAGATACTATATTTTATCGGATCTTTCGGATTCGCGCTTTCACTTTTTTGAATTTTCCGAACATTCTCAGAATTTTCTTCCCGAGCTACGAGCTTCGACTTGTTCAATGGATGCATTCCTTTTACTATTTTATAACTGATATCGAAGTAATTTTTTTAAAATTATTTTTATTTGAGAGTGATTACTTAGAAAATGTTTGGCAACAGAACTGTTTGCTGACAGTTTTATTACTTAAAGAAAGTTAAAAAAAAAAAAAAATAGGGGACGGCGTTTGGTAACTATTACAGAAAGTTCGATAAACAATCAAGCCAGCTGGTTGCCAATAACTTATTTTCTCACTATAGAACATTTTTATGTAACCGAACCAATTGGTAATCAGTTTTTCAAAAAATGCAAGGAGAGTCGAGTGATAATTAAAGGAAAAAAAGAATCCCGGAGTCGGAGTCGTCATGTTTCTTAACGACTCCGACGCCTTTACCCCAAAATCAGCCCGAGTCCGAATCCACAGCCCTGGTATTTCCAGAGTTAGAGTCATTTGTTTTTTAGATCATTTTCAAAAATAAGAAAATTCAAATCTTTCCATGCCTGTTGAGTGCAGCCTTTGCTTTTGAAATTCTTTAAAAAAAAACTCATAAACAGGAATTTCTATGTATTCAGAAGATTCCAGTATGCAGAAATATTTGTCTAGAATTATTTTACTGCCATTTTTCCCCAATATTTATCACCCTTGTGTAAAATTGCTATCCGTTTTGTTGTTTGTAACTTTGTTTTACCGTTAAATGAAACTATAAATGTATCTGTATAAGACCCTTTTAGTAAAGCATCGTTTAATCCAGAGTTTCGCAACAATCAGAGTTTTCTCATTTTTTGGCCCGCAGACCGGTAAATATACCTAAAAAATTTCGTGGACCGGTGACATTTTTTGGGGGGACGGCAGGGGATGAGACCTTTGCTATGTTTTAAAGAACTCTTGTATAAATTAAATGGGAATTTTTTTGTTGTGTTAAGCATGACATAACTATTATGTATTACTTACCCAAATATTTAAATGTACTAGTAATTTATTGTAATTATTACACAAGAAAAAATGAAACTTTGGAAAAAATCAGAGTAAATTGTAGAACGTAATCACAAAAAGAATGTAAAAGTGTCATATAAATTTCATTTTTATTATTTTTGGAAGAAAGGAACATTTTTAACCAGGACAAGTAAAATCCCTGAGGACCGGTAAGATTTACTCGTGGACCGGTGCCTCTCTGGCAGACCAGCGGTTGAGAATCGCTGATTTAATCAATTGCATGCCTAACCGAATAGATAATAGTTGATTTTTTTCCAGTTCATTCAATAATGCCAGCATCACACTTTTGGACTTGATGATTTTTAAAAAAAGTTTTTATTTCAACATGTGCAGCTTAGAAAAAAACATTTTCTGTTAAATGCGTGTTGATTGGTTCATTTTAACTTAGCACAGATTCAAGCACTTGTTTCAACTCCAGCGTTATAAAAAAAGAATGGGGTTGTTTCCATCAATAGAAAGTATTACTTTTAGTCACTGAAGTTGATAGAATAAGCAAAAAATAAAATAAAATGAAATAAAAATAACATGAAGCAAGGAAAAACTTTTATTTTCAAAACGTTTAATTTTTAATTAATTTTTTTAAACGTCCGATTTTCCAAGCAAGGCGTGGTCTTTATGACGTCACAAGTGATGAACTTCGGCGCGCTATCCAACTGGCGCACTGAATGCTTACGCTTGCTCTACCACGTTTCCACGATATGATAAATCAAGAAGCTAATTAAATATTGCGCTCTACTCTTGTTATCAACCATATCGTTACCAGCACATGTGAGTAAAGATGCGAATTAAATATTGCGCTCTACGCTAATATCATCGGTAATTAGTATTTCATCACTTGTGATGTCATGTGCAGAAGCGTGATTGAATCTGTGCACCGATTACAACATTTTTTTAAAAATATTAAACTTTGTCAAATTATTTAAGAACTGGTCAAATCCAATGTTTTTAAGCATGCTCTTTCAGAAATGAGTACTTTTAAAATTTCGGAAACGACCCCATTGAAAATTAATGTACCGAAAACGGTCGCTTTTCTAAGAAAGCTTTACAAATATCTTCACGTGTGAAATATTTGTCTAAAATCTAATACAGAGGTCGTTCTTTTCCGCAAAAAAATATATCATCTCCTTGAAAGTTTTTTGAAAAAAAGTCGAGGAATGCAATCAAAATTCATATTTTCATGTGAAACAAATATAACTTCACATTTACATTAAAAAAATATTATAATTGCGTGAATATTTAACTAACAGTAAAATTTGATTTTCTTCTTTACTTTTAGATGGCAAAAGAACTTTCCTTTTCACATACAACTTACTTTTATAAATAACCTTTACTAAGCCTACATTCTTTGCGTAGCATGCGTTACATTCATATTCCTTTAATGAGCTCATAATGTCTTGCTAAACTTCGAAAAAGGAAAAAAAAAAGAATCGAAATAGAACAATTCGTGATTCAAGAAAATAAATATCTGAATTGCATTCACCAACCTCGAGCGAATTTCTATGCAAATTGAAGGGCAAAAAGTAACGAAGCTTTAAAAGTTAGTTAGTCCACGATACACTCTTTCGTGATGATATGAAACGATAATGTAATTAAAACTTTTTGAGGAAGGCTGAACCCAAATCCGCCTTTAGTTATGGTCCCTATCCTTTTCTCACGCAGTTCGAGTCTTGGTTGGCGTGTTTAATTGAAGTAAGTGGTTCGCTTGGAATTAGCTGGAATAATAAGCACGAGTATTTGCACGTTTCAAACATTTTATTGGGAGTCATGGCATTTAACATTATTCTTCTTCTTAATGATAAGCTAATGTCGTGAAGGTTATAAATGCGTTATTGTTCAATTAAATATACGTGCCATATAAACATTTGAGGGGAGAAACAAGTTTAGACGGATAAAAAAATCCAGCTTTTTTTATGTCATTAAATGTTAGTAAAACTATTCAAAAATATTTTGCCAAAATTTCAGTGAAAAATTTCAATTAGTTCCGATGCTGTGAGCGTTTAAGTGACTGTGGAGATTTGAAAACGTACACACCAGTTTTTTCAAACGTGTTTTCCCCTAATCATTTTTTAAACTTGTGGTCAAAGAGTTAAACCAATAGTTCCGAAAATTTGTGTGAATATCCTTTATTCATTTATACTCTATATGAACCTAATAATAAAAATATAATAATAAAAAAAATATTTTTTTAAATGCAAGAAATGTGAAAAAAAAAAAAAATGTTGGAAAAACATAACATTGTAAAACACTTCGAATACATGCAATTTTTAATGTTTTTGATCACAATTAGGTTCATATTCTAAGGGAATATGTTGTTTACTAGAAACAAAAATTACAATGATTACAGATAAAAATTGTGTCTTCGGTAATGCTCACCAGCAACAAGATCTGACTGCTACCACAGATGGACAGCAGCTTCTAATTTCCCTAATTCCAGTTGAAATGATTTGAAAAAAAAAAAAAAAATTAATTTGAATTTTGACATCTTGAATTCAAATTATGTTTTTCGAAATCACAAGTGTGTGTATGTAGGCGTGTGTGTTTGTGTGTGGGGGTATGTGTTTGCTGTAGGGTTATGTGTATGTGTGTGTAGGGGGGCATATGTACTTGTAAAGTAAGACAAAACAACGTTAGAAGAAGCATAAATTTGCAATTTACAGCAGACACGTGTTTCGGCGTTACAGGGAACGCCTTTTTCAATGCAGAAAATAATGAGCTTATGGATGAAAAGACATCCGACAAAAGCCAAGAGCAGATAAGCATGCAGCTTAAAAGATAAAAACAGCAGATTTGCCAAACACCAATGACAAAGTTATAAACCGATCAGGAACCAATAGGAATGCAAGCAAAGACCAAGAGCTTTCTCTTAGGTACGAACCCAGAAAGAAAGAATTCAATTGGACAAAGGTTAAGCCGAAGCTTAAACAAAAAGAAAAAAATTGTCAGTAACCGTGAACCGCAAGAAAGGAAAAGCTGAATGGAAAACCATGAAAAAAAAAAGATAAATAGAAGAAAATTGGGGGGGGGGGGTCAATCAAGACAAAAAGGAAATAAACAAAGGAAGATAGATAAAAATGAATAGAAAAAAAGGGGGGGGATGGGGAAAGGACAGTATTAAAGATATGGGAGCCAAATGTTGGAAAAATATGGAACTGCACTAAGATCGTTAACTAAGTTAGAACTGTTCCACAAAATATGAAAGGATTCCCAAAAGTTAAGATCTGATGAATTGGGGCACTTTTGGATAATCTGATAAGAGTTAAAATCAAAAGAGTGATTCGAATCCCAACAATGTTGAGCAATATTAGACTTATTTAATTGTTGTTTTTTCACATAATTTTGATGCTCTTTCAAGCGAATTTTTAAAGCACGCCGAGTCTGTCCAATATAGGCAAGTTTACAACTACAATTAGTTCTATAAATTCCACAACAATTAAGAGGGTGAATAGGATCTTTAAGAGAAGAGAATGAAAGTTTATTAATAGGAGAGAACACCACCTGGAATTGGAAGCGTTTTAGAATCTTAGCAACCTGATAGCTTACAGATGGAAAGAATGGCAAATCAACCAAATTCTTTCTGATGAAGGTTCGGTTAAGAACATTAGTCTGGGATTTGTTTGAAAGTTTTTTATAAATGGAATCAATCAAAGTTGGCGGATAGTCTCTATCAATTGCCACAGCTTTAAGATAATTAAGTTCCACTTTAAGAAGTTCCGACGAAGAACAAATATTAATTGCGCGATAAACAAAAAAATTGAAAGCAGAATATTTTTGATAATTTTTGAATATTTTTGAGAGTGATGAGGTTTTATCTATTTTAAACTCTATTGATCATCATATTCAGTTTTCTTGTGAGAAAGAACGGAATAATTGCATTTCATTTCTTGATGTACTTGTTTCTCGTACTGAAATTGGTTTTGAAACTACTGTTTATCGCAAACCTTACTGCAGTTTCAATTTTATGTTCGGTATGTTGATGATTGTTTTGTTCTAATGAACCAGAATCAGTTTGAGAGTGATGAGGTTTTATCTATTTTAAACTCCATTGATCCTCATATTCAGTTTTCTTGTGAGAAAGAACGGAATAATTGCATTTCATTTCTTGATGTACTTGTTTCTCGTACTGAAATTGGTTTTGAAACTACTGTTTATCGCAAACCTTACTGCAGTTTCAATTTTATGTTCGGTATGTTGATGATTGTTTTGTTCTAATGAACCAGAATCAGTTTGAGAGTGATGAGGTTTTATCTATTTTAAACTCCATTGATCCTCATATTCAGTTTTCTTGTGAGAAAGAACGGAATAATTGCATTTCATTTCTTGATGTACTTGTTTCTCGTACTGAAATTGGTTTTGAAACTACTGTTTATCGCAAACCTTTTGCTGTTTCTTTACCTCCTCATAGACTATCGTCTCATCCTCCAAATCAAAAATATTCTGCTTTCAATTCTTTTGTTTATCGCGCAATTAATATTTGTTCTACGTCGGAACTTCTTAAAGTGGAACTTAATTATCTTAAAGCTGTGGCAATTGATAGAGACTATCCGCCAACTTTGATTGATTCCATTTATAAAAAACTTTCAAATAAATCCCAAACTAATGTTCGTAACCGAACCTTCATCAGAAAGAATTTGGTTGTTTTGCCATTCTTTCCATCTGTAAGCTATCAGGTTGCTAAGATTCTAAAACGTTTCCAATTCCAGGTGGTGTTCTCACCTATTAATAAACTTTCTTTCTCTTCTCTTAAAGATCCTATTCACCCTCTTAATTGTTGTGGAATTTATAGAATTAATTGTAGTTGTAAACTTGCCTATATTGGACAGACTCGGCGTGCTTTAAAAATTCGCTTGAAAGAGCATCAAAATTATGTGAAAAAACAACAATTAAATAAGACTAGTATTGCTCAACATTGTTGGGATTCGAATCAGTCTTTTGATTTTAACTCTTATCAGATTATCCAAAAGTGCCCCAATTCATCAGATCTTGACTTTTGGGAATCCTTTCATATTTTGAGGAACAGTTCTAACTTAGTTAACGATCTTAGTGCAGTTCCATATTTTTCCAACATTTGGCTCCCATATCTTTAATACTCTTTCCCCATCCCCCCCTTTTTTTTCCATTCATTTTTATCTATCTTCCTTTGTTTATTTTCTTTTTGTCTTGATTGACACCCCCCCCCCCCAATTTTCTTCTATTTATCTTTTTTTTCATGGTTTTCCATTCAGCTTTTCCTTTCTTGCGGTTCACGGTTACTGACAATTTTTTTTCTTTTTGTTTAAGCTTCGGCTTAATCTTTGTCCAATTGAATTCTTTCTTTCTGGGTTCGTACCTAAGAGAAAGCTCTTGGCCTTTGCTTGCATTCCTATTGGTTCCTGATCGGTTTATAACTTTGTCATTGGTGTTTGGCTAATCCTCTGTTTTTATCTTTTAAGCTGCATGCTTATCTGCTCTTGGCTTTTGTCGGATGTCTTTTCATCCATAAGCTCATTATTTTCTGCATTGAAAAAGGCGTTCCCTGTAACGCCGAAACACGTGTTTGCTGTAAATTGTAAATTTGTGCTTCTTCTAACGTTGTTTTGTCTTACTTTAGTGTTCAGCACAAAGGTATTTGTTTATCATATGTGCTTGTGTCTGGTGCAGGCATGAATGTGTGGGTAGTTGTGTGTATGTGTGTGCGTATGTTTGTGTGTGTGTGTGGGTGTCTGTATGTATGCGTGTGTGTATGTGTTTGTATGTGTGTATGTGGTGGTGTGTGTGTGTGTGTGTGTAGTTGTGTATGTATGCGCGTGTGTGTAGGATATGGATGCAACCTGGAGACGGCTTTCGCTATAGGAGCAGCACCGTTAGGAGCCCGTCGACGGTGATGGTGCGGAGGGTGGCGGTGGGAAAAATCAAAGGAACGCCAAAAACAGTCAAGTGAGAACAATAAGCAATCGTGATTGCTGAAAAAAAGGGGGTACTTCAAAATATGGATAAAATGTTGCCCAAGTTTAAACAAATTTCGATTAGTTCTTTGCTGTTAAGAAAAATTCACGAACAACACTAAAATTTTTACTTCCTATAAACTCATTTCCCCCTTAATTCTTTTTAAAATTATATTACATGAAAACAACCGTTTACAATAAAAACAATAAAATAGTATATCGCACCCCGGCATAGAAAGACACAACTCAAAAAAAAAAAAAAAAACATCCTTGGAAAAAATCAAGGTCAAATAGTCTCAAATACTATACGCTTAAAACCATTACGATGTGATGTTTACGGGTTAGTTTCTTGCCGTCTAAAATGAAAATGTCCCCCCCCCCCATAAGTTTTCTCCTAAATTATAGATTTTACTGATTTGTTACTATTGATTGTATCTTTTTTACGTTACCACGTACCTGTTATGAAAGCTAAATTGGTGCGATTTTTGTGGCAAGAAAGAGCATCAAATTTAAGTTTTAAATCAATAACTAGTACCCACGTTTTCCCCAAATTTTGAGTTGTGTCACTTGCCGGGGTGCGGTATGACGCCAATGAAGTTTAAGTACAAATTTGTAAAAACATTATTTACCCATGTTTCAGCATTTCAAAGACCACTTTTCTCAATGCGGAAACGTTTTGAGCTTCTGAACGCATGAAGTAATCAGAAGCCACAAATGAAGTCAAAATGAACTTTTATGTTGATCAAGTCTGAAAATTTAAAACCTCGCATTGAAGAAAGTTTTTCGCTTCATTAATGAGTTCAGCGTTGGAAAGCCCAAAACTTTTTCGCATTGATAAAATTGGTTAAATTTCATTAATGGCAGTTAGATTTCAGTGTCATCAAAATTGCAGAGGTTGTAGCGTCTAGAAGCTCGAAACTGTTCCACGTTAAAAATGGCGTTTAGTTTTATTGATAACTGCTGTTAACGTTTTAAAATGGTCCGGTATTGGGCAAGAGCTTTATTGATGACTGCTTTAAGCATCCAGATAATTCAAAACGGTCTTGCATTGAACAAGGGCTTTGGAATCATTGATATTGACTGTTACCATTCGGAAGTTTAAAACTGTATCGCAATGAAAAAAGTGGTTTGGCTTCATTGGTGATTGAACTGCTGTTAGTGTCTGAAAGCTCAAAGTTCTAGTGCACTGAAAATGGAGCTCACTTGCAGATCGAAACATCTGTAAGCAATTTATTTTGCATTTTGTGATGTTTTGACTGTTGAATTTTGAAGTTATTTCTGCACAGCAGTGAGCATTTATTTCTTTTACATCTCATTCTCCAAATACAGTCAACTCTCGAAAACTCGAAATCCCAAGGGACGGACTAAAATGTTCGAGTTATGGGAAGTTTTTACAACAGTCTCAAGAGTTTGGGACCCGATGAAAACTCCAAAATGAAGGAAGATTTGAGTTATAACCTTCGAGTTATCGAGATTCAACTTTATTATTAAGTTAGCTATTATACACTACTTTTTTTTTATGGTTTTTCATGTTATGTTTAAACAAAAGCAATCCTTCAGGACATTTAGAGCATTGAAATATTTTCTTGGGTTACTTTGTTTCACAAAAAAAAAAGTTTGAATATTGAGATCCTGAATTCAAATAATGTTTTTCGCAATCACGAACTACGATAGGACCCTACTCGTTGGGTTTCTTGTTTCTACTAATGGCTTTCATCACAACAATAATTTGAGTTCAAGATGTCAAAATTCAAATGAATGCCTAGGGTTGGATGTTATGTGCTGGATGTTATATGCTGGATGCTGGATTTTATGCTCTGGATGCTGCATACTGTTTTCGTGTAAAAAGGATTGTGTAAAGTCGCGAAGGTTGTTTATAAATAATTCGATGTGGAGGAACATGGACGCCTGCCTTTTATGTAGAGAAAAATAAAAATCAAAGGTCGCGGACATCATTCAACGGTCAACTGAAAACAATAAAAATTTCGTGATTGCTCAGAAAAAAAATCTCTCCTTGCTCTTAGCTGCAAACATTCGCCAATACTTAGTTGGTTTAAACTTTGCATTACTCATTAGTTTCCAATATAACTCTCAATTACCCTTTGCTAATAACGAAAAAAGCATTAAAAGAAATTACTTGAAATGCCTGCATCATAATGCACTCCTATTTTCACGATTGTTTATCACGATCAGAATTCCACGCTATCTACCGTGAGTTACTGATGCAAGGTGTGTTATACATTAAAGCGCCATACAGCTCGCAATTCCATGTCAGAACTCCCATTAATGGTCGAAATGCATTAGTGCATTATTTGTTTTTTGTTATTTATAATAACATCACGCTTCGCAATGTTGTGCTTACTTTCCAAATAAGCCGTTGCGATTGAGTGGGTAAATAAACGAAAGGAAAGTGACATGAAATACTTTCATGTTATTTCAATGTTTGATTTACGCGAGGATTAGAAATTTGGCAGCCAGTTTACTTTTTTTTACGAATAAAGAAAGAATTGCAGTCACAAAAAAAAATTGTTTCTCACAAATTTTGGAATGAATTATCAGCCTATTCCCCCGCCCCTCGAAGAGAGTGTTGACTTGTTTTTTCGGCCCTTCCGTACGTTCATATGTACCTGTGAACGTAAGCACGACAGAAATATCTTTTAGACAGTTGTCGAGTTATAGTTAGATTATTTAAAAACTGCAATTGACAAAACGGAGGAGGGGCTGTTTCGGAGCTTTAAAATCACATTAAAATGAACGGTAAAATTTTATACGCAATTTACACAGTTAAAATAATAATAATAAATTGACTTTAAGATTGATTTTTTTTTTCAGTTTCCATTGTAATCATTGTAATGATGTAAATAGAAAATTCACAACACACACATACATAGCAATGTTTCTCTCCTTTCAAGCATGTGTGTCAATGCTTATTTTATTACTTACATTATTCAATGAATCATTGAACCTTTAAATACTAACAGCCAATGACGCGCACAGGAAGTCTTTTTGTGGCTATCGTAATCGGTGAGAAATGTATACACAGAGCTTGATTAAATCCGTGGTCTTGAGCATCAAAATAGTACACATTTTCTTCTTCTTTCTTTTTTTTTCATTTTCTAGCACATATCGGCTTATAACAATTGAACGTACATTTTAGAAAAAAACAGCGTACAATATATAGCATGAATTTTTGATTGGTTTTCTACTACAAAATCACTACTTTTGAAATGTACGGGGTTTTTTTATGCGAGGGAGGCACCAACTCTTACTAGGGTCAGAGTAACAGTGAGTCTACATTGGACCCTGAATGCAGTATTGGCCAAATTACTGGACTTATTTTAGAATTAAATCATTTTTTAACTGTATTTTAGTTAATTTATTTGAGTTAGGTTAGCTTTCTGAATCGAATGAAAAAAATTCGAAATCATTTCATCAGAAGTACGTTAATCTTTTATTTCATTTTTTCCCTTTATTAGTAACAGTATTAGCTCATTAACTTCGCCATTTAAAATGCCAGATAATTTTTAAAGTGTGTTTCTTGTTTTTAAATGTCTTTTGAATTTAAAAAAAGTATATTCTTGATACCAATCAACATAGATGCCCTAGTATATCTGCAGTTGATCTCAAGTTATCGGTGAAAGACCAAAGATTCAAATTTTAAAGAAATTTAGAATTTAGTTGGGCTGGAATCCTCGGTAATCACAAGATAGGTTCATACCTGCTATCAATTATATTAATCAAATTTGTAACAGAAGAAGTTTTTACGTCTGTTTTTGCTACATGTTTCAATGACATGCTGTAATAAGCTCCTGTAGGGTACCAACAAGTTTGTTAGAGTACCAACCTGTTTTACTGCGGATGAGGGTGAAACCTTCGATGCATCATTCCTATTATTGCTTTAAATAGATCTGGATGATTTCACAACTAAGCTGGCCAGGTCGTATGATCTCTCCTGTCTCGATAGGATTACATAATTTCTTTCATTTACGACAGCCCCATCGATTGCAAAACAAAAAAAGCTCTTGTTTCAAAGATTGCAGTTGCTGCTAGTGTTTCTAAGAAATGTCGGGTATTTTGCGAGTGTGCTTTGTGCTTTTCACGGCAAATGTGAAGCTTGCATCGCTACTGGAAAGTTCTTTCAGAATTTGTCATTTTGTGTATTCTGCAATTTCTGTAAATTGATTGCTTTTCGATCCTTCTGATTTTGTGCATCGTTTTCGGTAACTTTCAGAAAAAAAAACCGAACTTTAAGATTTACTTATTGTTTGGTTTGCATTCGATAACTTGAGAGCAATTGAATCGATGAGTTCGAAAATCAGTCATCTCCTTTGTTAAATCCCAGGAGAAGACTAGTTTTCAGTCTCAAATTGAAGATGGACCAGGGTGTCTATGTTGATTTGTGCTCTACACGACCTCTTTTTTTATTCCCCAAAGTACTTACCAAGAGTTTTGAAACAACCTGCATAAATACCAGAAAAAACTTAAAATAAGTTCGACCAGAAATTTTTTTTTGCTGTTGAGCAGGAATACATCCGCTTTCTGTTACAAAATTATAATATGTCGCTCTCTGAACATGTTTCCTCAAGAAATGTATCTCGAATTTTAAGAAAGAGGAAATTAAATGAAGAAGATACTAAAGTGATTTTTTTTTGTTGAAGAAACATGTTTTGTGTATTAAGTCCAACAATTTGGAAAACACTAAATTTGCTTTTCAACATGTAAAAGTTGAATATAGATGCGAAAAATGCATGCTTGCTCCAAAAGTATAAAGTTATTGGCTGCTGTATGTTTCATTCAGTCATTTTTCTGTTCATACGAAATATCCTGTCCATGAACTCAGGAAAATTTGAGTCGTAAGATTCATCTCTACGACCAGTTTCTTGAGAGTTACGTTTTGCACCACTCCGAGTGTCTTTTCTATATACAAAAACATCCTGTCCATGAACTTAGAGAAGTGTGAGTTGTGAGATTTATCTCTACGGTCTGTTTCTCTACAGTCACGTTTTGCATTACTCCGAGTGTCTTTTCTGTATACAAAAACATTCTGTCCATGAACTCAGAAAATTGTGAGTCGTAAGATTCATCCATCTCTACGATCAGTTTCTCAAGAGTCTCGTTTTGCACCGCTCCGAGTGTCCTTTCTGTAGTAACAGTTGCCTCAGTGATTAGGTTCCTTCTCTCAGAGAGGTTACTTGGGCTCTCAAAATGGCGTTTTCTTTCTCCAAGGAAACATTCTGTTCATGAACTCAGAAAATTTTGAGTCGTATGATTCATCTCTACGATCAGTTTCTCAAGAGTTACGTTTTGCACCACTCCGAGTGTCTTTTCTGTAGCAACAGTTGTCTCAGAGATTGAGCTTCTTCTCTCAGGGTGGTTACTTGGGCTCTCAAAATGGCGTTTTCTTTCTCCAAGAAGCATGCCCTCAGGGCGATTTCGTCCTCCCTCGCTTTTCTCGCATCACGAGATTTCTTGGCAGCCATGTTGTTCCTTTTCCGCCTTTCGAAGTATTTGTCATCTTTTTGCTCTTCTGGAATTGGCCTTTTTTCACTGCGAGGTCGACGAGGTAATGTTGATGCCAATGCTCTTGATATCACCGGGGATGCTGTAAAAGCAAAACGTGAGTTTAATAAAATAAATTACAAATATATAGTTGTTCAATAGGGTTTACTGAAAGAAGTTTTATCCAAACTATACTTCTGTCAAGATAAACATAGTTCTTAACTTAAAAACTTATACCAAACGTAACTAAACAGAGAAATAAATAGTGCAACTTTCGAATAAAAATACTACAGTGGACCTGTGTAAGTTGATCACTTGTGGTGCAGTAGTTAAGTGGTCAACTTAAACACGTGGTCAATTCATAGAGTTTATAGTATACGATATGCGGCGACTAATTCTGTATCTGGTAAAAGCGGACAACTTAGACAGGTGGCCAACATAATAAGGGTGATCAACTTTACGGGTTTTACTGTACTAGGTATTCTTGGTAGTTCGACAGCAAATAATATTTTTAAATACTTTGAACTAATGCTCAAAATATAATAACAATCTGAATCATTAAATGCATATAATTTTTAAAATCTTTGCATGATCCATTTAATTTGAATGGGAAGTGACAATGTAGTGCAAAATGTAAAAGAGGCGCAGACTATGACTGAGGAAGAATATGTGGAATGATTTTTTTTAAAATCAATTACAGGGAACTGGATGATTGAGATCAACATTTTATCGTTCTTAAGGAAAAAAAAAAGTTAGGGCAAGATAAATCGAATTGTCTAAGCTAAGAAAACCCATTTATAATTTTATGATCTAAAAGGATGTAATTTTCTAATCTTATTGCCTATGTTATTTCTCATCTAATTGTATTCCTTACTACGCAAAATTAAATTTATGCCATAAATCTTGTGAAATGTAATTTAAAATCCTGGAGGGGCATTCACAGCTATTGCTAAATTCTGCATTACTTTTTAAGGTACGGAAGTTTTGTAACTGAATATAAAGCGAACTCTGCGCGAGTTCGAAGTTTTTCAATTTTCCCCCTCTCGAAAAGATCACAACTAACTTTCTAAATGTTTTCACTCTTCTTCTTAAGTCGAGTCTAAGGCTACTTTCTGGCCATGCAATCAGTGGTAAGTGCTTACAGAAATGAATACCAGACTCTTTCGCTTCGAAGGCATCTCCATCATGAGTCAGAATGTACCCCTCTCTAGAGTTTGGAGAGTTAAATTCATTTTAAGCAGAAACTTTTATCATTCTCAAGTGTTATACTTTTTTAAACACTCACTTGCACAGAGTTACTATACTGCTGTAAGCAGAAAAAGTGAAGTAACTTAAAATTTTTTTTCATTTTTTATTTATTCAAGTTTTCAAGTATTTTCAACACGGTTACAAATGAAGGTATCAAAAATATCTGAAAGTTGACGTTGTTATTATCAGGGCTACGGATTCGGAGATGGACTGATTTTGGAATAAAAAGATCGGAGGTCAGAGACTTTAGTTTAGGACTCAGATCCAGGAGTCGGAGTCTGTCATTTTCTTACCGACTCTGCAACTCTCGTTATCTGTTTTGAATACGGTACAGCTGAAGGCAGGAGAGAGTATAGAGTAAAATGTAGGGGAAGGTGAGGCACCTTGGGACACTCTTTAGATAAATATTTTTAGCAATTTTATTTTCAAACCAATTTTCACCAAACTTAGCTGAACATGCAATTTAGACACTTTCGCTTCAATGAAAATTTATTTTACTCCATTATTTCATCAAATCAAGTTTTCATAAAAAAAATTTAAAAGTCATTGCAAAGTCCCAACCTGCCCCACTAGGAGGGGCACCTTGGGACACCAACAATAGTCCTAATAATTGTCATCTTAAATAATTGAAATCTTATTACTTAGAACATTTTCTGCTGCTGTTTCAAGAGCAGACGCATCAACAGCAGGGAACTTCCTGTTTTCTTTTCCAGATCTCACCTTTTCTGTTTGTTAAATATTTTAAAACTTTACCGAGAAAGAAAAATCGATTTATTCATAAAAGTAGCCATTTTTACAATTTTAGTTCATTTAAACTCATCAGATTTATTAAGTACAGTGAAATAGGCTTTTTCTGTACTGTACACTGGTGGAGCAGCTTGGGACAGTGTCCCAACCTGCCCCACTTAGATTGCTATTATAATATTAACTTTTAAAAGTTGACTTAGCAGCACAATACATTTTTAACCTTTAAATTATTATGAAAAGATATATTTTAATTCCCACATGCTCTGATTGGAATTATTTCATTTCCTACTTAAACATTTTAATAATGAAACCACCTATTAATCCAACTACAAACCTTTCAAAACAAAGAAAATTAGATCAGTCTTTTCCTGTTCATGGGAGAAATTCCAAAGTACACTGAAGAGTAGATCCTGCTCTCTCCCATGATGTCCTAAGAGAACTAATTTCTGTTTGCAAAATTAAAGCTGAAATTTATGGTGTCCCAAGGTGGGACACTATAAATTCCCACCTTCCCCTACTATCTCTTAAAAAATAATATTTTGGAATTAGCATCTTCAAATCTGGACGTTTTTTTTTCTTAATTCGGACATCAATCTGGTCAGAGGCTTCTGGCAAGGGTTCGGACGAAATTTAGTCGTCTGTTAAACCTACTTCTTTGCAGAAACAATAGCATATATATTTAATATTTCCCAGTGTTATCTGAAAATAAACCTTTTTAATAATAGAATAAAATAAAAGTGGTAATATGTTTTAAAGCTGATATTGATTCAATATAGGATCCATTTAACTCAATACAACGTTTTGAAATTTAGCAATTTTTCCACAAACTTTTTAAATTCGGTTTTCGGAATGTTCTTTAGCACACGTGTCACGGCTTCTTGAATGACAGGAACACCATCGTAAAAAGCTACTTTCATTGCAGTAATTTTCAGTTTCAGAAACAGGAAAAAGATTTGAATCCTCGATTACCCTCTGTATTCGCCTGATCTATCACCGTGTGACTATTCCCTGTTTTTGAAACTAAAAACTGCAACTAAAGGAGCTTTTAACGATGATATTTCAGCCAGGTAAGCAACCGTGACGTAGTTGATAAAGAGCATTCCAAAAACCGAATTCAAAAAGTTTATGGAAAAATTGATGCACCGTTCAAACGTTGTACTGAGTTAAATTTATTCAGTTTTGAATGAATATTAGCTTTGAAACATATTACGAACATATTTAATTTTATCTGTAAAAAGTTGGGTTATTCTTAGATCACATTGTGTGTTATGATTTTTGTATCATGATAGTTGATCCGCTATCACTTTTATTAGGAGTCGATTAATAACATGATACATCTTACTCGAGAAAAAGTGTTATCCTTATGGTTATAGTGTTATGTGGGTGTGTGTCCCAGAACCACAATAAGTTATGTTTTAGAACTGTCCTTTGATATTTATTTAGTAAAAATCTGTACGAATACGATTCGCATTTTTATTTTATTTTCCAAATAAAAGTTCATAAATATTTTTCTTAATAGCACAAGCTTGTGTGTTCGTATGTTTATTTCCCCTACTAACGCCATTTATTACTATTTCTTTGTTTATTCATTTATGTTTTTGCATAAAACTACTCGTTAATGTACTTCATTAAACTCGACTGCATTTTATTTTATTTAGAGACAAAATTATAAAAAGCGATTTGTTGAATACAATCGTTTCCAGCATTTCTTTTATTAAGATTAAAGAACGAAAACTTCATTGACAATATTTTCATGAATAGGAAATATTAGTAAACTTCCAGCAAATATGTTTTTGTGTGCGTTGTTAAAATGTTTTTAAAATTAACAACAATTGAATTTTTTTTTCACTGATTCCAAACTTTACAGCAGTTAATCAAATAAACCCACCACATTTTTTTGAATTAACAAATTAATTTTTTCAAAGCAAAATTTCCCTATAAAAAGTATACTGATTCTAAGTTTTGAAATAATCTCCTTGAAAAATCAATTAGAACTTAAAGAAAATATACCAGTTTTGCTTTAGAACTTTAACTTTAGTACTCTACACTTCAAACCATAAGGCCGCTTTCCCATTTTAAACTAATGTAGAAAGTTCAAAGGCGGAGCAGAATGACAATGCGAAATGTTAAATAATGCACCAGCTGCTTAGAATTCCATCCTCGATTTTGGCCTGATGCAAGAAGGCTAAGTTCGTGATGTAAGTTTGTTATGCAGTACAACAAGAGCATAGTAGCTGTTCTTTGAGGTAATTCGTTTTTATATTTCGAACGTGCCTTAGTCTTCAAATGGGAGAACGAAAAGTATGTCAGCACGCAATTATCTATTAAAGTTTCCTGACTTCCATAGTTTATCTTTCTTCAGCTCTTCGTACGTCATAGGTGGCGCTGAATGAACACAAATGTCGTCATTATTTCCAAAGCTGCAAATTGTTTATCACCCCTTACGAAAAATTTTTAGCAACATCTTCGAACTGAAAATAAACTTCTCGATTTAAATGGAGTAAAAAAAAAAGGAAATTATTGCATGCGCGTGTTTTGGGGTTGCAAGGAGAAACTCGTACTTACCAGAAAACCATACGATAGGATAATAATGAAGAAAATTTTAAATGGTAGCGATCAAAAGAGCAGAGTAAAGCAGGTTTTCTTACGCATAAATTATTTGCCCTTGTGTCCCCGCACTCGAAATATGATGTCTTGACATCTGACAAAATTTTGAGAAAAGTCACCAAATTGAGCGAGTCTCGGTGAGAAATGGAAAACACCTTTCGCACGCTTTGCAGATGGATGTCCTGTATGAAATCGTGCGGTACCTTCCATTTCTCTCCAGGTCTTTAAATTTTGCGCTTTTCTCAAAATTTTGGAAGATTTTGAAACGTCATATCTCAATAAGGAGTGCAGGAGGGTAAATAGTTTTTGCGTCAAAGAAATCTCAACGTGATCATTTGATTGCAACATGTTTATATTTTTAAAGAAATATTACACTGTTCGTGTAATAACCCTGTTAAAAATCCGTTTTGGAACTTCGATATTTGCATGGAACGAAGTGATCCTTGTAACGTTGAAACACTTGTATGCAATATTTGCAATGTTTTTTGCCTTATTGAAGATATTTTTACCTATTCATCTCTCTGTATATCTGTAAAATAAGCACTGATTATAAATCTAAAAATATATGTATGAATAACGTATTCCACGTTTTAAAAAAGTAAGATTGCGTGTATCGTTGGGAATTGTACATAGTAAGTGGTTCAAACTTGATTTTGGTTACATTTGTCTTACAAATTATGATTTAGTAACTTTTACCATTATTTTATTGGTAAAAATAAAACTCTCTGAGTGAAATTGTAGCAGAACGTTATAATGTATGCCATAACTTCAGTGTGTTGTGGTGTGCATAATTTTTATGAAATTTAGTGCAGTTCGTTCCAGAAGATTTTATTTATTAAGAAATAATCATGATATTTTTTTCAGTATGTCTATTTTTATTTAATTTTTTAAAAGAAACTTTAATTAATTCTTTTATAAAACTATACTGCTGTTTAATAGTGAGAAAAACAACGATAAATGCACATTTGAGCTTTTAAATTTTGTGTTTCTTACTTTTATTTTGTAGCACAAAGGTAGTTAATTTGTTCCTTATAGTGCTGTTTTTTTAGTTAAAATCATCAGCAAATTTAAATTCATTTATACTACCAATCTTCATTCAATGGTTCCAGAAAATTTACAAAAAATTAATAAGCCTCTATTTAACAATGGACTCAAAAATTAAACATTCTTTTACAGTGGCGATTCCAAAGTGTGGCACGGAGTACTCCCGATGTTACGTACTATACCCATAAGAGCACCATGAAGAGTGTCTATGACTGAGATGCCAGTCTTAAACTGAAGTGAGAACATATTTCATAACTGGACCAAACGATTTAGTGATATACTTGTACTGTTTGGATGTATGTGAATAGTTTTGAGGAGTACGTCAAGAGTTTCTACATTAAAAACTAAAACATTTAACACTGGGGCAATAATTTCTCAAGTAGGTTCACACATACATTCACATAAAGAACTTATATGGATATACGAGGCGTATTTTTAAAGTAAGTTCCGTTTTGATATAAAAAAAGAACGAGTACAGATAGAGCAAAGAAATTTATTGCACAAAAATCTACCATCCTTACGCTATTTTTTGACATTGCTCCCGTGATTTTCCAAACATTTGTCATAGCGTGGTACAGGTTTTTGTATACCTATTCATAGAAAATTGCCGCCTGTGTAGTCAGCCAAGGGATAACATGTTCTCTGAGCTCATTATTGCTGTTGTGCCACAGACCACCTTGGAAAGACTTTAGATGCCGAAACAAATGAAAGATGCTGCGAGCGAGGTGAGGGCAGACCAGAGGATGTTCAAAAACGCCCCAGCCAAAGCCCTGTAAGAGTCCTCATGGTTGACTAAACGGGCGGTAACTTTGTACGAATAGGTATACAAAAACCTGTACCACGCTATGACAAATGCTTGGAAAATCACGGGAGCAATGTCGAAAAATAGCGTAAGGGTGGTAGATTTTTGTGCACTAAATTACTTAGCTCTATCTGTACTCGTTCCTTTTTTATATAGAAACGGAACTTACTTTAAAAACACGCCTCGTATTATGAGTGCTGTATTGAACTGTAACACATTTCACAGCTCAGTCTTAGTTATTAATGACCAATAATTTCTCATATGAGTGGGAAGGGGAAGGGTACAAGTCGGTTTTTGGTTTTCATATGATGTGCAGTAGGTGAAAAAAAAATCCTAGATACACTTTTTTATATAACGATTGGGTAATAGGTTACCGATGAGTTTTTGACGCTTTCGATTCGTCATTTTTATCTTATTATTTTTGAGTTCATAATATTATCCTCAAAACTTTCCCTTTGTTTCATTCAAGTATCCGTTAGCATCCCTCTTACATCTTACCCCACTTGTGTGAAGACGGATTCTGCTTCTGGTTTTGGAAGAGGTCATTTCCGGAAGGGAGTGGGGTAGAGGGGATGTCATACATGTAGTTTTTGACCATAAAAAGAGTCCTAGGACGAGTTTTTTACAACATTTTAGGCGCTGTCTTTGGTCATTAAAGAGACGATCCATGACCCCCCTCTACATTCGCGCCTACTTGTGTAATCAGATTTCTTTTGGAGCCTAGAGGGGTTATCCATAACAGTTTTCACATTTATATGCATTACCTTATGAGTATCAACTATATTGTCGGCACCATGCTAAACTAATGAATGTAAAAAATCGTGAAGCCCTTTTTTCAAACTCGATGGTTTGCCGTATCACTCAAAAAGGGATACCTAATGGTTATAACTTCTTAAAAAAATAGATTTACTCTCAAAGTTATCTATGAAAATTAAAATATTGAAAATAACTAAACACGTCAGCTGGAAAAAACTTATGGTTTTGGTTCCTCTGAAAAGTGCTAGTTTTCAAATTCGTTAGTTTAGCATGGTGCCGACGATATGTGTTACGTCTTAAGGTTCTGGAGATTTTGAAAACCCCTCCCCGCTGCGACACTGATCTATGCAAATCCTCATATAAATAATTGGCGATGATCGAGTAACTCGCGAATTTCAGCATTGAAACTCGCGCCACGGCATGATAATTTGTTAATATGTTTTGGTAATGTTTAAAATGCAGGAAAAGGCTTTATTGTGACAAGGCTGAACTCGATCCAGTAACTTAACTGTTTTACTGGTAAGACTGTGTCATTTCAGGGTAACGAAGAAACGAAAGAATGGTCAACAATGAACGCTATATACTGGAGTTTAGGGTTAATATACTAGAGTTAGGGTTAAAATTTCAAGTATCAAAATATCATCAAACAGGCGATTGCTTATTTAAAATGTAGAAGAAGAGAAGCAATTTTCACCCGTCATACCATGACGGGCGATTTGTAATGCATTAAATAAAAAGCCAATGAAATATTTCTATCGTCTCCCAATAAAGTAAATCAGATCTAAACACATGCAACTCTGTACTTTAAGTGCCGTACATACAAGTCACGTGTATTTATTTGCTTCCTAATTTATATCTCGCGTTACCCGTGTTGCTTATTCGCCTACACACCGTCCGTTTGGGAAGCCGTAAGTGGCCGATCATGGAAAAAAATATATGACAATAATGTAAGAGCGACAGAAAAAAAAAAAAAAAAAATCTGCGTAATGCTGAATGCATGATAGCAGCCGGAGTCAGCCTTTCTCGACTGTGATTACAAGTGAGGGGTTGGCGTCACGTATAGTTACAGGTGACACGTGCCAGGCCGCGGGTCACGAAGCGTGACACTGTGAATTGGTCACGCCAAGCTCCTTTCCCCTTGCTGTAGCGAGCCCCAACTGCAAACAAGACATTCGTTAGGCGGGATTGTGTGGGGAAAGTTACAAAAATTATGAAACTGTTATCAATATTTTTTACTAAGTGCACTCTAGGGTAGGGTGTTCGAAATCGTCAGGAATTTGTTCATTGTGATCATGGTTGTGAAAGTAATTGAATTTTATTCAAGCTAAACGTCTTGTGTTGCCGTTGTAGTATGTTCCAGGCATATACAACGGGGGTGAATTGAGGATGATCAGGTGGTCAGTACCGGAACGTCGTTCCGGTAGGGGAGACTGGGGACAAGTGATCTCCATTTTTTTGTTGAAGCTCAAAACTTTTGTTTGAATCATTGGAACAAAACAATTTACGTCACATATTTAGAACAGCCTTTTCCCAATCAAAATATTAATTTTTTTTTTTAATGTATAGATTTCATGAAATATTGTTTTAAGAAAAACGAAATTTAGGGAACAGGATCAAGTCTCATTTGTATAAAGGGATTTTATCATGGTCTGCAGGAGTCTCAATCCTATAGGAAATAGTGTCCTTATAAGTGTCTTTAAATACAAGTCACACCCTTATTATTGCGACCTGCTTATCATTTATTCATTAAAAGTTGTATATGTTGTTCATACTAAATTTAAAAATGCAACAAAACAAAATCAATAGCGATTAAAAAACTAATATTTAACAAATAGAATCAACTCCGAAATAGGAAATTACTAACATTGTAAAAAATAATATTATACTTTTTCATGAGTCTTGATCACTTATTTAGTGAATACTAAGAAACAAATATCGAAAAGACACTAAAAATTGAAAGTTTATATCAGAGATGGGGAACGTGCGACATCCATGTGTTTCTAGTGCGGTTTTAATAATACATGGGTCTTTTATAATATAATGCTTAAATATTTAGGTTGTGACCTTGTTGTGTGATTAGGTGAATACCATTTGAAATAATTTTAACACATAAAATAATACGAACAATGTGCAAAATATTATAAGACAGACATCCGCGTTGAACTTTTTGTTGTCGGATGAAAATTCAAGTAAAAAAATAATAATATGTTCAATGAATATTTAAATGTCTTGGATTCTTTAATAGAAGAATATAGCAAAACTGTAAGATTTTCAAACTTTGACACGCACGCACTTGCCGTAAAAGTATTTTCCTAAGATCCGACTTTAGTTGATCCACCCTCTTTGAATTTTCTCATAAGTTATGTATAAAATTTAGATAAAAATATTACAAATACAATGGTATGGGGTTGTCTAAGTAAAAGTGATCAAATCATAAGATTTTCGCGATCTGAAGTCTCAATAGTTGAGGCTTTCTGCAAATTTTCTGCTGGTATTTTCAAATTTCGAGGGAATCTGGGAAACTTCCGCATATTTTTAAAAACAAACGAAGCAATGTGGTGGACGTTAAATTTGAAGGATTGTTGGTTTGTCACTATTTATGGAGAGTGATCAATTATTGTTTTTCAATCGCACGATGTACACGACTTTCGATGACAAAGTTTGTTAGTTGAAAATAGAAACAAATTATTG
This sequence comes from Uloborus diversus, assembly GCF_026930045.1. Lineage (NCBI taxonomy): Eukaryota > Metazoa > Arthropoda > Arachnida > Araneae > Uloboridae > Uloborus > Uloborus diversus. The sequence goes on along the minus strand of NC_072735.1, from coordinate 140,154,898 downwards.
TCTTATATTCGCGCAAGTTAATTTCTGACCACTGTTGCTATGGACTGGCAAATGTCCAGTTAAGACATAGAGTAGAGATATTATATGTCTAGGGCAAAAATGAGATGAAATTGAAGCCGGAGTTATGGGACACATCGGTGCGAAGACAGGCTTAGTTATGATAAACACAATTGCTTCTCAAGAATGGTTATCACCAATGTCGCGATGGAACCGAATAATGTATCTGGCCGATTGGTTTGCATTTTAATTCATGTTTTAATGCAATTTCCATAACGTGCTTCATAGACTTGTAACAATATCTAAGCTTAAATTAACTACCAACTGAGATCCAGTAATGGAATGTTTTGAATCAAATGTATCTCAATATATTTAACGAGACGCTAAGGAGTTTGGGATATATTTTTGCAACTTCTGACTTCAATTTCCTAGTATAGTGGTGCTCTATATAATTTCTTTACTCTATGAGTTTAGACGGGTTTATCTGAATATAGAGAAAAGTAAAAGTTTTACGCGCTTGCTTCGCTCATTCTAGTATGACTCTACTTGAGGTAGAGGTTAGCGCATAGCTACGAAAGCTGACATACTTTAAAACTAATGGATGTGTCCATTTCCGCCAGTAAGCCAAAGGTTAGCCTTCATAATAGTTTGATTAATCTTAATAATACATAACTTGGCAGATAAAATTTGAGATAAGAGTCAAAAATCCAACAAGTGATTGATAGTAATTAATGAATATATACTCCTTTTTAATTAATCATTCCGTTTGAGCAATCATGCTGTAACAATTTAAATTTAAAGTTCTTAATCATGAAAACTGATGAAATTTGCCAGCAAATTTTTAATAGAAAAGTGCTAAATAATTAGGCAATATTAATTTAAACTGTAGAAATTTCTCAAATAAATTGCGTAGTTATTGATCCAAATAGCATTATCTCGGCCGTGCTAAGCGCAAAAGTCATATCTGCAGCAGAGTCCAAAATGATAAATTGCTATTTAAAGTTTTGAGCCTCCGTGTATTTGCTTCAAATGCAACTTCAAAAAAAAAAAAAAAAAAAACATTGGCAAATGACCATAAAACATTGTATTTAGGTGAAATATGTGGCAAAAAACCATCTGGTGACCGTAACTTAATTTTAATAAAACGTGCAGTTCCGACTTTTTTGCTTAGCACCGCAGATCTGTTCTCAATTTACATTTTAACCCATACTAGCTTCATATTTCAGAACAACCAACATCTTAATGAATCTTTTTTAGCCTACTTTCCTGTAAAAGTAAAAGAAAAAAGCATGAAAGAAGACTTAATGCATCTTAAAATACGCTGAAAAAAAGTCAAAATTAAATAGAATTTAATAAATATTGAAAAATTTGAAATTAGGAAATAAGGTTTTGATATGGGGTATGTTGGTAGGTTTGTGGGTCTGTATTTCTATTCCCCTAACAATTCAGTTTTAAACAGTTCAAAAAAAAAAAAAAAAAAAAAAAACCCGTAAACTCTTACGGGGAAATTAAGGACCAATATAGATTACGTATTTATATAAAGGCAAACAAATTTTGTCAGTAAAAGCTCTTGATGAAAAACATGCATTGGAAAGATTTTTTTTTTAATTTATCTAATTTTACGGAATTAACTTAATAATTAAAAAAATAGCCATTAATAACAACACAAAAACTTTCTTTTTGGTTCAAAAAATGTGAAAAAATTGTGCAGATTTTGAATACATTTTCAATTAGGGTTTCAAGAAAAAGAGAAAAATTATTAATAGAAATTGAAATACTATATCTCGTAGACTTAACATTGACGGAAGTTTAAATTCAAATGAAATGAATGCAAAGCGCAAACCACGACTGCGGAGTCGGTGGGAAAATGACCTACTCCCGACTCCGACTATTAGAATTAAAGGGCCTTTGACTCCGACTCCGTAGCATGGTAGAAATACAGATCCGGAGGAAAAATGACCGACTCTGACTTCTTGAATTTTAACGCTTTCGACTCCCGATTCCAACCCCGAATTCTTTAAATCCACAATAAGTCCGACTCCACACCCTGTTTTTTTTTTCTGAAGTAATTAAGGTTGTTGAGATGACTTCTTTTTTGTCAATCTAAATTTTGATTAATAAATTTTGTTTTTGGCAACGGGATATAAAAAAGAATTTATAGTGCTTTATTTTTTAACACAAAGAAAGACCTGTGCAGACTATTTTATTTTTTACGAAAAGTTTTATTTAAGAGGACATTTTATTATTTATTTATTGATTTTCTAAAACATACTTAAAAAAAAAAAACTTTTAGCAACCGGTCAAAAATAAACCAGAAGTGCTTTAGTTTTACCCTGAAAAAGAGCAGCAAGCGCTTTTTTTTAGGTAAAATTTATTATTTTGATGTGATTTTCATTTCATTCTTTCTTTTCCTTTTTTTGAAAGTGATTAGAGAATTTTTTAATAGGAAAAAATAAATTTGCTACTTTGTTTAAAAAATGCTACTTTATTTGCTCTTTTATTTACATTTCTGTATATATTTCATTAGATGTGAGAAACACATTTTGTTGTTAGAAACCAACTTTAAATGCTATAAGAGTATGTTTGACATAATTTTCAGTCTTAGCTGATTAAGAGAATATTGACCAGATGCTAGAAAATTGATGTTTGTATGCGGTAGTATGGTAAAGTAGAGTCTCTTAGTTCTAGAGGGAACTTCTTGTTTCCTTTTTTGAAAGCGTTATTAGTTCACGAAATTACAAAAGCTTTAATCCCAACTTTGAATGTTGATAACTTGTCATATTATGAAAAAGGGATCAGTTTCACTCTAAAGTATTCTTTTTGACAAATATAGTTTATATGCAGTGAAATCCTCAGTGTTTCCGTGTTATTTTTCCATGATTGTTTTCAACTAAATAACAAAAATAAATTTGTAAATGCAAAAATGCATATATGCTGCTACGTTATAATTAAATTTTCATGTTTTAACAGGGATAAGAAAAAAAGTACTTTTTACTGCTAAGTTTTCTTTTGGTCAAATGTCAATTTTATACAATGAAACGCTCAGTGCAAGAGAAATTATCAATTACCTTTGTGCTTAAAAGTCAAAGATGACTGAAACGTTAAAATGCAAAAATCTGCAACAAACTGCATACACCTCTTTCGAAGTTACATTGCACCCATTTTGCAATGCAATATGAGTGAGCTTGAAGATGAAAAAATAATTAAGAAAAAAAAATGTTTTGTTGAATGGGTCTTTTTATCCGCAAGTTCACTTCCTCTGTATTAAAAAATAAGTTCGTTGTAACCTCTAAAACACTTGCCTGCATTTTGTTGTAAATTTGGTCATTGTGATGTTGTATTTTTATTATCGTTTTACTCTATAAGTGTTTTTATCTATTTTTGTTCACTTAAACAAAAAACAAAAAGAAAAAAAAACACATACAATTTTCTTACTTTTTATTGTATAATTTTCATCATGAATAGTTTAGATTTTATGTAGTGAAACACTCAATAAATGTTTCCTCGCTATTAGCAAGCACATGTTTATTTATTTATTTTTTTTTTTTTTGAAGAAATTCAAATGTGTTAGCGAATACGAAACATACAGATACCATAATATATGATTCATTACATTTTTGGCACAAAAAAGTATATATTTCTATTAATTGCTCTTTTTTACCCGACTGCGCGTAAGCGACGCAAAGGAGGGTAATGTGTTTATCAGTCTATGTATGTATGTCCGTTTCTATACGGCGTTCTACAGGCTAAACGCCTTGGCCAATTTTGGTATTTCTTACGTCAATCGATTTGTCTTAACCTTGGGAGTGTCACTAAACATATGACAGTAATCAAAAGTACCATTTCAAAAACCAGTTGCCATTTTGTCAGTTTGCGATCTGCGCACGCTGGGTGTCGCACACTGTGTCGCACGCTACGCGCGTGCGACAAATGCAGGTAGTTTTCACTGCCTGAATTTTTTGTTTACTAAGTCTACTAAGTGGGGTCTCAGTGGACGATTGGTCTAAGCGATTGCTTCTCCCACTTGAGGCGGTGAGTCAAGACACCCTCGCTCCGGATGTACTTCCCTTCTTTCTGATGTGAATTCTTTCATGTGTTCTTTATATGTAATCTACACTGTAATAAAAAATATATTATGCGTAACGAAGGCAAGACACTCAGATGTAGTCCTCATCAAAATAAACCCTTGCAATAAGCACCAAAAAAAAAAAAAGTCTACCAATTCGATTTTCATCTCTAACATATGTTGCATTTGTTTTCGTCTTGATTCAAGAGACTGAGTTTCGCGACGTGTACTTTCTTGAGAGGCATTTTACTTCCTTTTTCAAAGAAGGAAGTATTGTTCTCGCGAAAAAATTTTCACTAAAAAATCGGCCTTAATTTCCATTTTTCTCACCCCCAAATGAATGTTGAGTTTTTTTTTCGACCCGATCACACGTGGATATAAGCCTAGGAACGTACAGACACCCAAAATATCCATTTTGACGACCCGCGAGTTAATTACAACGAAATTTCTTGTGACGTCCGTATGTATGTGCGTATGTGTGTGTGTGTGTGTGTGTGTGTGTGTGTGTGTGTGTATGTATCTCGCATAACTTAAAAACGGTATGTCCTAGAAAGTTGAAATTTGGTACGTAGGCTCCTAGTGGGATCTAGTTGTGCACCTTCCCTTTTGGTTGCATTCAGATGTCCCTAAGGGAGTCTTTTTCTCCTTTTTTGGGGAAAATCATTGTTAATTTCGATGTAAACTCCAGTTGTGTTATAATTTGTCGGACACTTGGCGATATATCGCCAGTCTTTTGGTCGCCAAGTTTTGTCGCCAACTTGGCTACAAATGTTGCTTTTTTTTCTTTTCTTTTTTTTTATATAAAAATTTGGTTTCAATTTGGCCATTGCTGGTGATATTTAGAGAGTAAACAATTGAATCACATTAAAATTGCCAATAATGGGGAAATGACATTAAATTGGAGTAAAAAGAAGTCATGTGATGCACACATCAGCTCGTTTAGTTTTGCGAGAAAGATTTGACTGACGACGTTTCCGATAACGCGTCATCATTACTTATACAGGCTATTTATATAGCTGTGCTGTGGTTGACTTAAGTTCACGCATTTTTGCTGAAGGTCAAGCACATGTTGCTTTAAGCCAAGTTAGGTCCCAAGAGGGACTAATTATCAGTAGATTAGACCACTGCAAGTTACTTAATAAACCTCACGATACAAACAAACTCTCTCAATGCAATGACAAGGTTGCGAAATGTACCGTCTTATAATCATAATAACTAAGTCAACGAAAATTAACTAAAAAGTGTAAAAGAAAAAAATATAAAGTAAAAACAAAAAACTCGATCGACTACGTAAAAACCAAAAAAACTAAAAAGAAAAATGTGTAAGCCCAGTAGTTTAGAATGTTTTTAAGTACTACTGAATAACCGCACCGTTGAAATAGTTTTATAACCGTACACAGATAAGACAAATCATAAATTCAAAAGCAGAATAGAAGGATCAACAGTCGGGGCCTATTCCTTTCTGATTCAAGGAACCCTATAAAATTTAAATAGGCCCCGACTGTTGATCCTTCTATTCTGCTTTTAAATTTATGATTTGTCTTATCTGTGTACGGTTATAAAACTATTTCAACGGTGTGGTTATTCAGTAGTACTTAATAACATTCTAAACTACTGGGTTTACACATTTTTCTTTTTAGTTTTTTTGGTTTTTACGCAGTCGGGTTTTTTGTTTTTACTTAATAATTTTTTATTTTCTATGGGGCATGCTAAAACTCCCATTGTTTCTAGCGCACCTATTCGAAATGTTGGTATAAGTTACTTCCGGCTATTTTGCGGCATTCGTCCTGTAGTAGAAACACTGGAAAGTTCCGATGCGTCTTCGATGTTTCGATGCTCTTTTAGTCTTTCCACGTGGTCTTTTTTTTTTTTTTTGGTAAAAGATTTATGTGAATATTTTTTCAAACATGAATTTATTTTTACCACAGACGTACTAGGATCAGTAATATTTTTAATACCTTTTCTGTCGCGATTCCAATCGGAATAGCTGAATGTGTCACCTAGTAAAAAAGCTGAGTGTGAATCGCTATTTTCTACTAATACCTAAAAAATAAAAAGCCTTAATGTGTAAATTTCATTTTACACATTCCACAACATACATCAGTAGTGCAGCGCTCCAAAATAACCCACTGACAAGACAAATGCCTAGAAAAGCTAAATCCCCAAAAGAGAGCACTAGAACAGATTCTGGCACTGCTAAAACCACCCCTCTAAAAGCTAGCTACGGGGGTTCTCCCATTCCCAACATTTGCATAATAGTTTTATGCCATAAGTCGGCATTTATCGCGTGACACAGCGAGCGGAAATCTGGCCCCAGAGGTCGAAAGTGATACGTGTCTGTGATTATTTTTAATGTTACGGCTGTCGAGTTAAAAGGTATTTCCTGTATACAATATTTTATCGACTGCTTAACTGCGAGTGAGGATTATGCTGTCAGCAAAATATTCGACTTCTGGTGGGGTCTTTCATGTTTTGAATAGAAGCATTTTAATATACATATAATATTCTAATGTTTCTTTTGGATATTTTTTAGACATGCTTTTAGCATTTTAAATTTTGATTTTAAGGAATAAAAACAAATTGAAAGTAGTACATAAGTTAACATCCACACACACATACATAGGTTCGAACATAGGTAACAAAAACAAATTATTTTAGAATTATTTTATTTTCCTTTATTTCATACGTGCCTGTGATTATGTTTTAATGTTACGGCTGTCTTCTTAAAAGGTATTTCCTGCATACAATATTTTACCAACTGCTTTGTTGTGAGTTAGGATTAAGATATCCGCAAAATATTCGATTTCAGTGGTATCTTTTATGTTTTAAATAGATGCATTTTATTACTTATAATATTCTAATGTTTCTTTTGGATTTTTTGCTAAGATGCCTTCAGCTTTTTAAATTTTGTTTTTAAAGAGTAAAAACAAACTAAAAGTGATACATAAATTTTAGTTAAAAAATATTTTTGAATTATTTAATTTTCTATTGTTTAGATTATTTTAGCTATTCATTTTTCTCTTCATTTATGTTTTCTTTAACTATTTCATTAGTTTATTTACATTCCTAATGTTTCATATTATTTTGGAAGTAATGTAGTTAGATTGAATAATTTATTTAAAAACTTTACTCCATTATCATTTACTTACAGATCAAAAACTTTAAACTGGGTAATCTCCAGCTCAATTTTAAATGACTTGGTTGCTCTATATCTAATTTGATTTGTAAGTTATTAAAGTAATTATATTTTAGCTGTTATAAATAAACCACGAAATTGAATTTTTTGTTAGATTTTTTATTACACGCAACAAGAGCAGTTTTCTTTTTAACTAGAAGTTAAAAGTTCAGAAAAAAATGAGTTTGAATATTCTACAAATTTTCAAAGTGGATTTCGTTAGTTTTTTCAATTATTAAAACATTTGTTCTGATACTTTAAATCCCACATGCTGCAGTTACTCTCTACAATGCTTTATTCTTCTAGTAGTTTCAAAAAATATATTTTTTGCAAAAATAAGAGCCCGAAAAAGAGAAATTGAAAATTTCTGAGAAAGTAAATGCTTTCGCAATCAAGGATTGCAGCCTAAGTATTTCTAGAATTTATAACTTTACATAACTTACAGTCAATCTTTTCAGAGTTTTATACAAACAAAAAGACACTGTTGAATCGTAATATTTTTAAGTGTAGCTATATCATAGGACACGAAACAATCATTTATATGTAAATTATTTAGGCGATAAGAAATGCTGCTAATATTGCAATGAAATGCAGCAGTTCTAATACTAAATAAAAGTTACTGATACAAGTTGTAATTAAAAAAGAAAAAAAAAAACGTAAACCTATTTTAAAGGAGACGAAATGAAAGTAAAAAAAAAAAAAAAAAAAAAAAACACGTATACTATATAAATTTATTTAAATACCTTATCACTAAAAATTCTTTATTTAGATAAGATTTAATATTTTTTTTTTCACCAGAATAAAGCAAAATTTTCGGATGATTGTGCATGTATGTATGTCTGACTCTTTGTGAGTAGTCTAGCGTCAAAACGTCATTTGATTTTTATGGAATTAAAAAGAAAATTGCGTGAATTTTGAAGCATTTTCCCCAAAATTCTACTTTTTCCGTTATCTATATCCTTCCAATTATAAACCTTAAAAAAGGCATAAAATTGTTTTTTTCACGTTCGTTCTAAGTTTGGCACCATTAGAAAGACTGTTTAAAATACCCAAACCGAAGCTTTTGCTGTTGTGCCAGTGATTGAAGTGCCTCAATTCAGTAGAAAATGAGTTATAACACCTTTAAACAAGAAATACTTAACTTTAAATTGAATTTTTTCCTTCGTTGGAGTTTCAAAATAATAAACACTAGTCCCGAATTATTGTGCTTTATTTTCTGAATTTTAAGTTTGACTCTGAGAAGTTCTAGTGGTGTACCTTGAAAACTCACGTTCACTTGAGGCAGTTTCAAAACAATTGCACTAGAGTAAAAGCTGTATTAAGACCTCAGTAATGATGAAAATCATCTGTACGCTTAGGAGATACAGTGGCTCCCAAAAGTGTTCGTACACTTACGATTTTCAATGAAATACGCCCCTATCCATTGGTTAAAATTAATTTTTTGGGATTGGTATTTATATAATTATAAAATCTTTGATCTATTTAAAAAAAAAACTAAATAAAATTTTTTAATAGCATGATAAAACTTTATTTTTAAGAAGTCAATAGTTAATCAAAAAGTGCTAGAAACTTTATCTCACAAAAGTCTTCGTACACTTTGAAAAAATATCTATTTATGAATAAATAATCGAACTTCTTACTAAGTTGTTATTTAGTTGAATATCATGCAATATAAACTACAGATTTTAAACGTCCGGGAATAAATTTCGTTGTTTTCCCTTTTTTTTTTTTGGTGCACTTTCTGGGTAAGTGTTTATCCATACTTCGAGTCTTACTGTTTCCAGTTCGCTTTTCCTTTCAATACCGTATTTTCGTAATCTAACCTCCAGATATTTCTAAATATGTTACATTAAGATTAAATCTCGCTATTGAGGAGATATTTCTAAGCTTAAGAGCAATATTCGAAGCACCAAACGCAAACGTTGAAAATCGTGTGCTTCTTATAAGTTATCTTGATTTGAAAAAAAAAAAGTTTCTTCCAATAACCAAATTTTGAGCTAATAAATTAAAATTATTTTTTAAAATTTTTAAATGAACAACATGATTCATTATTTCGTCAATAAATTCCGAACTACCAAATCCTGATGCTGATATGCAACTCCACACAAAAACACCTTCACCGTCCTGATTAACTTAACCAACTAAGTTCTTGAGATTAAATTCCTCATTTTGTCGTCTCCTTACAAATTTAGAACATTGGAAATAAAAATGTTGAATTTCTTTCCATCTGTAAATAAGAGTTATTCAAAAATGTTTTGAGCTTATTTATCATTGGTTTTGCGACGGAAAGCGTAAGCTTTCCGTTTTTCGCACAAACAAAAAAGTAAAAAATCTCTGGAAAGAGCTTTCATTTAATCCAGCTCGTCAGAAAACTCAGCGAACAATTTTTGTTGTGAAATTAAAACGCAAAATATTTCATTAAATTCTGCAGAAACTTTTAATGCACTCAAATGTGTATTTTTCATTATTATTTTTAACGGTAAATCTCCGATCACGTTCCGTTAACTTATCAGGTTGACCCTTTTTTAACTTGGTTTCGTTCAAATTCTTTTAATTAAAGCATTTTTTTTCGCAATTCACTGTAGAATATTATAAATTAACTAACTTAGTGATATTTCGAACCGATTTACCGCTACGATGATAAAAAAATTCAAATTTTTATAATGGTGTTTGTTATTTTTTACGAACACCAGCTATTTAAAAATAATAGGCAGAATATTAGCGAATAAACAAACAAAAATTAAAACTAAGTGACTTTTTAGGTGCCAACACAATGCAAAAATAATAAAAAAACGACAGATGATAATTTTAATCACGATTTTGTTCGAAAATATTTCAGGGTACGATGAATTTTGTGGGGTGTTATTTTTCTGTTTCTTCGTTTTCTTGAATCATTTCAAAAAGAAAAATTAGTCAATATTTTGAAAAAACTGCTGGGTTTTGTTTAGAACGACATAGGAATGATGTGAAAAAATATTGGACTACAAATTCGAATTCAGTTTCGCGTTAATTTGTTTTTACTACAAAAGTTCAAAGTGTACGAACACTTTTGGAAACCACTGTATGTTCAATTCAAAGTAAATTTACACATATGGTTGCAGCTCCAAACGAAATTTAATCGGAAGTGAAACACATTGTCGCAACTTGGTAGAAAAAAAATCGCGCGCTTGACTGAAAAGTTAAATTTAAACCAAGTTTACATGGCCGGTTGCAGTTTAGGCTGAAATACAATCGGACAGGAAGTATTTCGTTATAAATTGTACACTGCGACGACGATAAGCTTACTTAATGTGTGGAAAATAAATCAGACACAGTTTTAGTTTATATGAATATTTTGAAACGTGAGATAAAAACACGATTTTTCCAGGTCTTACTAGATCATAATCGTCAACCCCTTTAAATTTTCTTAAAAGAAAAGCATACGGTACAAGGGTGCCCATATAGGAGGGGGCAAGAGGGGGCTCGAGCCTGCCCCCTTGAAATTAGAACTTCCTTGCTTTTAGTACTTTTTTCTTTGCAAAAATGTAAAAACATTTCTTCTCTAGCAATTAATGAATAAGTTATTAAAAATGTCAAATTTTAATAACTTTAATTTGTACTGAAATCGGTTCCTATGGAGAAAATATCCTGCTAAACTGGGGAAAATATCTCAGCCTCTCCCCCCCTTTAAAATTTTGCATATGGGCGTCCTTGATATGGTAAATCTTACACTTTTGAAAAAAGTAATCTCTTGATTTTTACCTTACATAGTGATCAAAAGTTGTAATTTTTATTTGTATGTTTTTCGTGCCAAAATTTTGTGCACTTATACACTTCGATTCAGACTGGTGTTTTTAAAAAAATCTCCTGCATTAGACGTACATTTCAAAACAGGAAATTACACTTCAAACTTAAGCAAAATTAAAACTTTTTATTTTCATCTATACTTAGAATTGTTTTCAATCTTGTATAATGATGTTAAAAATGTGCCATTTTGAATTTTATTTGTCTTATTAGGCTCTCAACTTAGAATTTGCTTATTAAAATGATACTGTTAAACTTCTAATAGATCGTTATCTGAAATAACTTTTAAAATATTTTGTTGTTTCAGAATTTGTTTTTGAAAGAAATTCGCATTTGCTAATCCACTTTAACTTTTTGTTATTATTTCTTTAATGTCCAAATAGTCTTAATATGCTTTGAATAGCAATTTTTTCACCCTTTTTTTTAGTCCAAATACCGAACTTGATTGTTTTCAATCTTGTGTAAGCTGAAAATTAACGAGAAAGGGGCTTTATGTTTCAAAAAATTGTGCCTGGCAGGAATGCTGCTTGATCCATTTTTGGTCTTTTTCTCCTTCTCCATTTTTTTATTTGCTAAATTTTGTTCCTTTGGAAAAAAAATAGCTTTCTTCAAGAAAGCTTTTTAAAAATTAAAGTAGGCTAAAAACATTCTTCTTTTGCAAATCTTCATTCTTCTTTTTCACCATTCTTTGCTCTGCCAAGCTTAGATATGCTCAAAAATTTTAACTTCTACAACATGCGAAATTTATTTTGCATCTTATATCCGCATTTAGGCTTGTAATTATCACTAACATAAAATCCGGAGTTAAATACAAACACTTGACCTGCAATTTCGTTCAACTGTATGTATAAATAACAGATTCTTATTTCTCTCAGTTTTCAGCAAAGCAATCTCTTTTTAACTAGATGATGATTACAAAGTAACAAAATTTACTTGTTGAAACCGTTACTTACCACTTTATTTCACCGAAATAGATTAAGAAGTGCAAGTAAGTCAATGTTGTTTTGAATTTACTTTAATTTGAATTGAAATGGAATTAAAATGAACAGTACCAAACTTAAACATATATGCTCAACAAGATCTCTAAAAATTGAGCGCTGCAAATCATCTTGAAATTTTATAGGACATGGTATATTAATGCTGTGGATATTTTCGAGTCATAAGCTAAAACCGAATTCATAAAGGGGAAATTGTAAGCTGGAATTTCTTTAATATTCACTCGAGTGAATCGTGTAAGCCACAAGAATATATACGCATGCTTCGCGAACGCGAACATTTATAAATTTTTCAATAAAATACCTGTAGTGTCCTAGAAACATCTCGAAGTAGAAGGTAAATGGGATACTATTTCTGCCGGAAAAAATCTGTTTTATTTTTCTGTGATAAATATATTTGCTTCAAATACCATCGTCTTTATTCTCAAGTCGATGTATATAGTTCTTGTTTTCAAGGCTTCAATTTTTAATGATAAAATTTTTATTAATAGCATTCTGTTTTCTACTATCTTTCAGAAAACTTTAAATCTAACACATGAATACAGTTTCATTTTTTTCAAAGTCAACATTATGTTTTTGTTATAACTTGAGTTACCAAATTCATTTATGCTTCTCCACAAAATCAGACTAATTTCAGATTTAATTTTTGAAAATTTGAGGTTTCTCCGATAACTTATAAGAGTTCGTCCAAAGTTAGTAAGTAATTTGTTTGCAAGCGTACGAATCATGTTATTCAGGGTAACATTTATCGACGGAAAGAAATTCCTTAATGTTTTATATTCCTACTCAATTTCCAGTAACTTCTACAGCAATTCAAAAAAAAGTTCAAACAACCTCTGTTTACTATTTTATAGCCTTACTGCAGCTGAAAAAAAGGACTTCTCAAATTGAACTATTTGTACTCGAAACTAAAAACAACAATGACTTTATTTTTGTTTCTCTTCCACGAAGGAATAATTTTTTTTTCTGTATCATTTTCTTCTACTAAAAGAATTTTCCTCCAGTTACTGGGAAATACTAAAAATCAAAGTCACTTTAAGGAAGCAACAATTCAATCCAGTTTGAAGTTATTTGAGCTAACTGACTATCTACATTTTGTTCAACAAGTGAGCAAGTGATCCCAGCTAGTGAGATTAGTTTAAAATTAAAAGGAGCGTCATTATACATGACTCAGATTTAGTTTTAAAAATTTATTTGAAAAATGTTCACACCGATACTGCATTAAATTATATTTGACTGAATTATGTGTTGGATTGTCAGTTTGACAAAACATCTTGCTGGATTAAAGCTAATCCGAATGAATCATATTGAATTGAAACCAATTCAAGTCATAACACTGGATTGAAACAAGCATGACTGAGTCGTTTATTTATAATAAAGCGAGATGGAATGATACTGGATTGCAGCAAACCGGATTGAGGCCCATTGGAGTAAGCATTTTGAACAAAAACATAGCGAAATATACCCAGATAGAAGTTGAGTTAGATACCGACATTTAATTCGAGCTTTTATGGTACTACCAAATTGATTACTTAATTTTTTTAACTAAAAAACTTGAACTGTTTTAGATTAAAAAGTTTTGAATCGAACCATTTTGGTCAGAAGTGATTATAAGTTAGTATTGCTACTGAAAGTAACTCGACTGAATCATTTTGACCTAAAGTATACTGGAGTCAGTTGAAAAAAACAAAACAAAAAACAATGGAATAGGCTAAAACGTAACTGAAATGGATATCTGTATTGAAAACTTAAAGTTTGAAAGTTTATCCTGGTACCTAAGTGATCTATAACTTTTACAAAATAGACTTTCAAACAATGATTATTTCGCTAGTGTGGAAATAGGGGCCAGTTATAATGTCCTAATTCAATTTTATCTCATATTTGTAAGTAGTTAGTACCATGTATTAAACAAATTGAAAAAATGTTTTCAATTTTAGAATAAAATATTTCCATTTAAATAAACTTTCTTTAACGGTAATTTATATCATCTTAACTCCACTATTATGTTTTCATGACTTAGGATTCGATCTTACTTTCATTTAACTTTTTAATATCTTTTGTATTCTAATATGCAGATGAAATTCTTTACAATTAAACAAATCAATGTGTAAAATATAATTTCTTTAACTTTTATGGGGATTCTGAATGTGTATTCTGAACATCATATAATGTACATGTTTCGGTTATGCACAAAATGACTAAGGTTTTCCATAGAATGCTTTATTTTAGTATTAGGCACTCTATATATGGCTCAGTATAGCCTATTCAAGCTCTTGCGCCATTAAAACTAATAGAATCAACCAACCACCTTCTATTTTTATGAATTTTATAGAGTGCTGGGTTCCATGTTTTATTGGTAACTTGTATAAAAATATGATTTTCCCCAAGAGCTCACCCAAAATGTATACGATTCTAAAGTTTTAGAAATTTTCGCAGAAATGATTTGTAAATAAGAAGGTTGTGAGTTTTGTTAATTTTCGAAAAAAGTGACATTAAGAAAAAACGTCCGGTATTTTAAGACATTAAAAACATTTCATTGAACATAAATGTTACCTTCAATAGACGTCAATGCAAGGATTGGATCAACGATGGGGGGAGCTCTTGCTCGGTGCAGACTTAGATGTGGACTCCCATTAACTGCTGGAGAACTGTTCAGAGATGAGGTTCTATAAGAAGCTATTACTTCATTTTCTGAAGCAGATCCATTAGTTACTTGAGATCCTTCTGGACTTGGACTCGTTGCTGCAGAAGGCGGTAACACTGGTCTACTAGCAGTCTTTGAAGTTTGGGAAGGGGACCACAACTGTGGAAGCCAAGGTACAGGCCAAAAGGGTGGTACTTCTCTGTTCATGGGGCCGACGAAAAAGGGTGATAGGGGTGTTGTACCGGGCCAGAAACCTGCTTCCAGAAACGGTAGGTAACGCGATGGCGCTTCTTGTGGTAAAATGTGACTACAAATAGTAGGAATCGTGTCTGCCTTGCTGTTCGGAGAATCCATGATTCAGACAGTCCTGTTTTGTTGTATGCACTACTTTTAATTATAATTGTCGATTAAAATAGTCTGTTTTATTTATCACTGTAAAATTACTCACCCGTAATATTTTGGTTGATTGTTTTTGCTAAAAGGTAGTCATAGAGATTCCTATATCAATGCCAGAACTCAGCAAGTACTCTGTTCAATAGATGTTTTGATGAACAAATCACCGTATAGTCGTATAGGACTTTGTTGGAAGAAATTAATAACTACTTTAATTGTAGATTCTTATTTCTGGCAAGAACACAACGCTTGTAATAGTCGTCCTTTTAAGTTGCTTTAGTCCATCATTCTCTCAGTTCTTCCTCTTTGCATGCAAAGCAATGTTCATTAAACAGTGAAAGCTAAAACGTTTAGGATTACAATGCTTTAACACTAAAAATATCGAAGAAAATTTTGGGCAGTAGCTAAGTTATCTTAACTTATCCAAGCAGAAATGTACTTCATGATTCTCAATAATATGAAGGAACTATTCTAAGTCAATATCCAACTTTGATTTCTTTTAGCATACGGTTTATATTTATTTTATATTGCTATGTTATGAAGGGAAAAAATCCGAAAAAGTTTAAAAATTAATTTTTTCATGAAATACTTCTTTACATACAAAAATCTGTTTAAATATAAAATACCAGTAAATATATTTTCACTGCATTAAACGTTCTATCACGCTCGATACGATCTCCAATCTGTTCGAAACCTACCGCTGTGGCTGCCCCAGGGTTTCGAACGGTAATGATGCCTTAAGCCCCTATATTGCTTGTTTAATGAGTTGTCACCATTTGTTTGGTCACATGGGTCGGCCGCACAAGACCACGCGGAGTTACTCACGGCAGTAGTGCTCCAATCTGTTGGCGGGGGAGGGAGAGGGGGGAGTTATGAAAAAATCCCTCCTAATTTATTATTTACAGTCGCTCTTATTGTTGCGCCATTTTATGAAGCGTGACCCGTGTAGTCAAGATGGACAGACAGAAATTGCTGTCAGTCGTAGGGAAATATTTTGTCACTCGCGTATCTTTTCTCCGGCAGGGGACTGTGTACTTGTCAAAATGGTATCTTAATCGAGGAATGATGGGAAATGATAGCATTGTTTTGAATGATACATCTTAAGATAAAATTGTTTTCGAATTCACACAACTTGTAAATTAAATGCAATTTTTGTTGCTGTTATTTGTCAGAAAATATTTATTACTTGCAAAAGTTTTTCTCTGACCGGTAACTGAGTAATGGGGTCTTTTCCGAAATTTCAACAGTATTTTCTTTTTTTTTTTTTTATGAAAGAGCATGCTTAGAAACATAGGATCTGATAATTTTTTAAATAATTTGACAAAGCTTAATATTTTTAAAAAATTATTTTAATTGGTGCGCTTTCATTGCTTACGCTTCTGCGCATGACATCAAAAATCATGAACTACCATTCACAGAGCACAATATTTAATTCGGATCTTTACTCATATGTAGTGGCTAGGATATGGTTGATAGCAAGCGTAGAGCGCAATATTTAATTCGCTTCTTGATTATCATAACGTAAAAACGCGGTAGACAGATGCGCCAAAGCCCATCCTATGTGAAGTCCTGAAGACCATGCCTCAGTTTCAAAATTGGACATTAAAAAAAATTAATTAAAAATTCAGAGAATGATGATGAAAATGAAAGTTTTTTTTTCTCGCTCCATGTTTTTTTTTTTTTTTTTTTGCTTATTCTATCAATTTCAGTGACTAAAAGTAGTACTTTTGATTGAAGAAAGCAACCCCATTGTCTTGAATGATACTTCTTTAGATAAAGTGGTTTTCAAATTCACACAACTTGTAAACTATATGCAATTTTTTTGCTATTAGTTGTCGTAAAATATTTATTACTTGCAAATATTTTCTCTGTAACTGTCAAAATGATATCGCAGTCCTGGAATGATGGAAAAGTATTGAATTATTGTGAATGCTACATATGCAGATGAATCAAATCTTGTGATTGGTAGGGAAGCTAAAAGCATGAGAAGACTTCTAGCTCCATTTTCATTCAAATTTTTCACGAAAAGTTAACAATATCGACTTAAAAGTTTCTTGTGCACACGAAGCAGTGCAGTTCGACTCATATAAGTTTCGTTCCTGGCTCCTTCTTCTTAAAATTAAGAAACAAATAAGAAGGCGGAAAAGCTTTCGATATTTACACATAAATAAAATTATTTTACTATAGAAGAATTTTCCATAAGTTTACATTATTTTCGTTAAAAAAAAGTAAAAAATACATAAATTAATAATAAAAGTTATAATAAAAAGAAAATTCCTACTGATGAATTTTCCGCAAAGAATGATTTATCTACGTTAACTGAGTCTTTCTCTTTTATTTTACATTTCTTTAATAAAATATTTAAAAATTTTCTTTCTAAGCATTGTTATGTCATAGACTATATCCGACAAAGAACGTCGTTTTTAGTTCTAGCATCATTTTGAAATTAAATTTTTGTATTTTAACTTCGTATGCAGGTATTGTGTTTTAAAATGTTTGAGAAGGAAAATTTTTTAAGCCCTAAACCTTGTATTTGCTGTGGCTGACGACCTCATAAAAGTTGGAAAAACTCGAGACAGATACTTTCAAACATACGTCAAACATACACATTTAGAAGATCTCTAAAATTATCTATTTTGGTTTTAGTTTTAATAATTACATTGGAACAAAATACAAACTATAGAAAGCCTAAAAATATAGCCTAAGTTTCTTCTTTCTTTATTCTTCACAGCTCCTCTTCTTTATTTGTATTTAAAAACATTGTTTAATTTAAATTCAAGCCAGTTCCTTAGCTAATATAAATTCACAAGCGAAATAACTTAGTTCAAGAAACATAGTAATTAGATGTAAAACGCGTAACAGCCACAGGTTTATAATATAACATTGCCTGAATTGCTTTCGTGTTTCTTTGGTGCGTTTTTCAAGGAGGATGACTGAACTTTGCATATTTTCCAGGAAAAACTCATTCATCCGTTGTTCGGCAATGAGATTGTACACTGAATCTCGTACGATAGCCCGTAAAAGGCATGGCTGGTATAGTTCGGTCCGCGGAAAGATGGCATTTCAAAAACGGGTTTATTCCTTAAAATGAGCAGAAAAAGAAAAAATATGATATGTATCACATTTTTTAGTTTAGCCTTTTAGCGATATGAAATCCTTTTTTAAACAGTTTCTTTAAAGAGGAAATAATTTTACTTGTGCCGTATTAGACTATAAAAATATTTGTTATACTCTGAAAAGAAAGAACGCTTGTTGCATTAAAGAGTTTTTTGACATTTTTTGCGAAAAACATTTAGAATAACTTTAAGGTAGCAGAGAAAAATAGCACGCTCTATCTGAAAATACAGTCGACAGTATAGCGAACCAATAGAAATTCACCGTCAGTAAATATATTTAACTAAATTATAATGGATTTCAAGTGGGAGTTTGTTGTAAATGTCGTGAGGAACAGAATTTACTTTTGAATTTGTCGTTTGCTGGTTTAAATTTGTTAACATTTATTGTTATTATTAAGAGGAGTAGCGTATGTAATTTTGATGATTAATAGTTAAGATTTTTCGAATCAATTTAATTAAAAAGACATTCTACTCCTAATATATTTTCTTATGGGATTATTTAAAAGCGTTGAATGGCAGCAAAAACTGCATTGAGTTTGCAAAAAGTAAAAAATAAATAAAATCTTTGCCTTTTTTATTACAACCTTACTTTCGTCAATATCTTTTGCAATATTTCTTTGTGTATCGCACCTTCCCCAAAAATAGACGCTTCTGAAAAAATGACCAAGTTCCTTATCATTGCAGCTATAGACTTTAGCAATACTTTGTACAGGAAAAGTTACTGTTCATAACATCTTGGAGGTAATTGTGTAATTTGTAGGACTGTCCTGCTGTACAGTTCCACACATGACATCAGTGGTACACTGTACTAGTATTGGTAAAATATATCAGAGAGTCACGTTGATTGACGCTTTGATCTGCTATAATTGAAAATGAAGATATGAATGTTGCGAAGGTAAATATTTTCTTAAGTTTAAGTTAAGGAATTTAATTATTCAAGTTTTGCTTAGGTTACCACTGCATTATTCCTTAGTAAGTAATCAGACAACTTATAAAAAAAAACTGTTCATTTAGTAGCACTCAGCTACTTTATTGCATTTGATATCTCAGGAGCTCATTTTATAAAGCTTTTTATGTTTCAACTTGCAATCGAAATTTTTTCTGTAGTTCTTGCCCCTAGGACACTTTAAAGCCTAAGTAGAGTTAGAGCCCTATTAGTAACTTGCATCGTCTGTAGTCTAACATCAAGCAAAGTAAAAGAGTAAAACTTTTAACTTTTAAAATAATAGTGCAGTTTAATCGCCGATTAAAATCATTCTGTGAATCAACTTTGCAAGCTTTTCAACCTAAAGTTGCTGAGTTTAAATAACTAATTACTAACAATTAATACAATACGTGAGGGAAGCAAAATTTTATTGAGAAAACTGGTGTGAATATATAGAACTTTTTGCTCAAAATGACTAAAAATTGGAATAAAACGAATTAGTTCTGTCATAGAAGAGTTTTGATTAAGGGCCGTTCTGTTTTAATCAGAAGCTTCGCGCAAATTTTATCTTTGGTATTAAAGTGAAAGCATACCTGTCAACTACTGGTGCAAAACATTAAAGCATGTAATTCTTTTCCACCCCCAAAATAGGGAGTTTATGTTAAAATTTCGTTTGAAAAAGAAGAAAATTGGAGTTTTTTCTTTTTTTTTCAAATTGCCGTGAGGTAACACCGCATAGTTCTAACAATTTTGGCACTAAATTTCATTCCTCCAATGCTGAAAAACGACATGTGACCCAAAATGATTGAAAATGAAACATTAAACGACATTCGAACCCGTGAATTAAAATGCATTAAAATGTATCAGAAAAAAAAATAGTGAACACTGATCGGGAAAAAGCTAAACCGACAAAAAAAAAAAAAAAAAAAAAAAAAAAAAAAAAAAAAAAAAATCCTTCCCTGAGAATAAGCAAACATAACAAAATATTGAACAAGTGACTACTAACGAACAAAAAGGACGTGGTTGAACTATAGTTTATTTTATTTCTTACTAGTGGTACCCGGATGGCTTTGCTCGAAGAAGAAAATTAAAAGGTCATTTGGTTCGCTTGCATATTGACAAATAATGCACGACGGATTTTTCGCCAATTTGCTATGTTAATTTGCTCGCTCGTGTTATGGTAATTTGCTCGTCCACGTTATGATAATTTGCCAGTCCATGTTATGATAATTTGCTTGTCCACGTTTTGATAATTCGCTCGATAAAAATTCTTAAAATCGGAATAGAAAAAG
Source organism: Uloborus diversus (assembly GCF_026930045.1). Classification (NCBI taxonomy): domain Eukaryota; kingdom Metazoa; phylum Arthropoda; class Arachnida; order Araneae; family Uloboridae; genus Uloborus; species Uloborus diversus. The sequence continues at coordinate 140,134,512 of NC_072735.1, read as the reverse complement.
AACAGAATCGATTTTTAGAGAAATGGCCTCGAAGTGCCCCCCTCTTTGCTACGAACTAATTTTGTGCCAAATTTCACTCCCTGGTGCTCTTTGGCTCAATCTGAGAAAAGAATTCAGTGTTCTGGATTGTTCTTCAGGAAGCAGTTTTTAAATTCTTAATTTAAAAACTGCAGCATCAAGCGACGATGTATACCGTACGAAGCTCTCGAAGCCAATACGTGTTTTTATTACCTCTTGAACTTTTAGTGAGAAAAGTTTTTAAAAAATGGTTAATAACACTTTCAAAAGAAATTATTACAATTCAAAAATTAAATTAAACTAATCTCTGTGTGTGAAAAACAAATTACTAGAGCTAAGAGATAGGAATAGTAAAAAATATTGAGAAAAGCTACAAAAATATCCAAAATGTGGGCCAAAGTAGCCCGTATTCATGATGCGCAATAAGTCAGACCTTGCGATTAATATAAACTTCAAAGCGTGTGCTTCTCTGACGCAAAATTAAAAAATTTATGTGAAAATTGCGTTTGGAATTGGAATAAAATTTGAAAAATAATCGAAATTTTAAAATTGCGTATTTGTGCACATTTTCAGCACAATACAGTATGCATAGTTCTCTCCGTTGATAATAATGTGTCCTAAAAAATGGGAGGTACAACTTTCGATGTTACTACAACAAATTTCTTTTTGTGGATACTGTACTTTTCTGAACTTTGGTGGATTCCTTCTATTTTGTTCCATTTGTGCGCATGAGTAGCTATTGATGTTTGAGTTTTAACTTTTAATGTCTTAGGTTTTTTTTCTCTGTTCTTGTAATAAAAATTTTATATTTAAGCATTTTTTTCCTCCCTTTTTGTTTTTTTGCGTGAAGCTATGCATTGCATTATAGAGAAAGAAAAGTGGTAGGAGCGTTTCTCCTATTCCTGCCTGTCTTCATCACCCAGAACAAACTGTTAAAAAGTTTCCTGAAATTTTACGATAAAAAGTACTGACATCCATGTTGCCAGTACTTTTTACCTAAAACCCTATTTTACTGGAAACCTTTTAGGTAGAAAGAAAACCAGAGGGCTGCGGCTTTTTACGCTAAGCAAACGAACTTTAATTTGTGCATCACATGACTTCCTTTTACTCCAATTTAATGTCATTTTCTCATTATTGGCAGTTTTAATGTGATTCAATAGTTTACTCTCTAAATATCATCAACAGTGGCCAAATTGAAACCATATTTAAAAAAATAAAATAAAAATCGCCAAATTAGTCGCCAAGTTGGCGACAAAACTTGGCGACCTAAAGACTGCCGATATATGGCCAAGTGTTCGCCAAATTATAACACCACTTGAGTTTACATCGAAATTAACAATGGTTCGACCCCCCCCCCCCCCAAAAGGGGCAAAAGACTCCCTTTGGAGCGTCCGAATGCAACTAAAAAAAAAGTTGCACAACTAGAATCCATTAGGAATCCAAGTACCTAATTCCAACTTTCTAGGATATTCCGTTCTTGAGTTATGCGACATACATACACACATACGCACATACATACGTATATACGGACGTCACGAGAAAACTCGGGGATCGTCAAAATGGATATTTCGGGTGTCAGTCAGTACGTTCCTAGGCATATATCCACGTGTGGTCGGGTTGAAAAAAAAAAAAAAAAAAAAAAAACAACATTCATTCGGTGGTGAGCAAATGGAAATTAAGGCCGATTTTTGAGTGAAAATTTTTTCGCGATTGCAATACTTCCTTTTTTGTAAAAGGAAGTAAAAAGAACGCCCAAACCGCGGGGTTTGAACCCTGAAACCTTTAACATGCAGACCGGTTCTCAAAACCCTATACCAATCGACGCTCGATGGGGAGGCAGGCATAGAGAATTGTATGCTTTGCTCCATAAGTCACGTTGTGTGCCGACTGGCTTGGCAATCGCTTACTTTTTCCGGTAAAATTTACTGTAAAAGATTTCAGTACTATAATAACTGTTTCATAGTCATATTTACCATATAAGTTTCCTGATTTTTTAACAATGTAGGGTTTTCTGTTATAATGTTTTCTAGGGTTTAATATCTTTAGAAAGTTTAGGACTTTATCCTTTCCACTCGATTTAATTATACTCTATCACTGCACTCGTAATATTTTCAAAGTAAATTGACCTAGCTATTATCCTCGGCTTCACTCGCGCTGATGTAAGTTTTGTCAATCAATTCAGTTTAATAGCAAACAGAGGCAGAGATTAAATAGTTGCACAGAAAATCTACACAACATAAATCAAAAGTACGCATAGGAGTAGGAAATAAATTAACACGGGCAGTTCAGAAAAATTCCCATTCGAATAAGGTCAGCAGTTCTTAAATTAAGTCAACATTTCCCTTAATATCCCGATCTTCATCAGATGGTAGCTCCTTGCTGATGGGGAAAGCAACGGTGATCACTTGAAGCATGTCCTTTTCGAATAAAAGCGGAGAAATATGCCAAAAATTGTAGGGACAACACTCTCAAAACATGGTCATCAGACAATACAAATCCTAATTCAAATACAATACCCCAACTGTTTCTTTAGAGTTAAGGTTCCCAAACCTTCTTGTCCTGCGGACCAATTACCTATATTTTCTTTTTTTTGTTTACTTCTACCAAGTTTTAAAATTAATCAGGCATTGTCATACACACATTTGTGCGTTCTAAAACAATGTTAATCAAGTAGTTAAACTTTGCTTCAAGTGTTCTAAATTGTCATATGAAAGCAAAATCATAAAACTGTCACGGGAGGGATAAGAAATTCATCTAAACAGTAAAAGTTAGCGGTGAGAATGCTATCACGCTGTCTTAATATTGAATTTTTTAAACAATAAATAACTTCAAACACATTTTTAATAACTAAGGGACTTAGTTTGATAAAGGTCATTCCACTATCTTCATTTTTTATTTTTTGCTGTTAAATATCATTTACAGCTCCGTTAAAATGCAAAATGATCCTAAAAATTCATCGTTAGTCCCCAATGGGCCATATTGTCGTAATTCCGCCAGAAACTTGCCAAGTTTCTGATACTGCTTACACTATAAGATATAATTTTTAATTCCGAAAAGAGGACACTAAAGAGTCGATGTTCTGCATGTGTTTGGCCGTTACTGGCTAGAAGTAAACCTCTTTTCAACTGTAACAGGGCGGGGGGGGAGGGGGGGCGATTCGATTAATGCTTGTTTTGTATAGTTAGCAGATTATTTTATATTTTTCAGTAAATTACAGCATTGGTCAATGCTAATTCTGTATTAGCTACCAGTTTGTTTGGCACTCTTGGCTTCCTTAAGAGGTTTTCCACCTCCAGTTCAGTCACTCCTATGCCGGGCTGATGAGTGCTGATAAGAACGAAACTGCAGTTCTCGGCTGGAATGACTGAGCTGGCGATGTATTTCATGTATTTCACATTTTACCGAAAGTTTAAGGCTTGTCCTGTTTTGTTCAATATATATATATATATATATATTTCACAAAATGTGCTTTGCAAATTAGGGAATGTATTTCAATTGCTGAGAGTTTCACGTAGTCCAGAAATTTTGGCAATAATCGTTTAATACTAGCTACATCAACCAAGCTGTAAAACATTAGTACTACATAGCCTTGGGCGTCAAAAAAACTTGGCTACAAATGTAAAAATAGTAAAGAGTTTCAGCAGTTGTAGTCTTCCCAGAAGATTGTCGATGTTCAGGATTAGCTGAATATTACCTAAGGGCCAAGAAATAAAAGGTATTATAATAGCTATAATATTGTTTAAGTTTAATGTAAATTGAGTACCTTCACTTTTTTAAAACATCGAAACGACAGTCCCGTTTTGTTCGATTGAAGAAATTCCAGTCAGTAATTATAACTAGTGCATGTCAAACACAAGCATCTTTTTGTTTTTGGAGATTTATAATTTTCAAAATGCAATCAATTCAGTTCTTAAATATATATTGTATCTTTTTCAATCAGGTTAATGAATTCCTTTGTTTAGAGCTGAAAAGCCCAAAACTGTTTGTACCAGACTCGGGTATTTAATTCTAAAAGATTATTCATGCATTTGTTTTCAGCAAAATATAGTCTTTTGATAACAAAAATAACTACCTGTTTTAAAAGAAAACACGGCGCAGTATAAGTCTTTAAAAATCAAGGTAAGCGTCGTTTTAGAATATGGAAACAACTTGAAGAATTAGGGGTGTTCTAATTATCCTTCGACTTCGAGTAATGTTCACCTTGTGCAGTTTTGAGTTTTTTTAAGGGTTTTAACATGCTGCAAGAATTGAATAAATATGACCCTTTTTTCTTTTCTGATAAGATACCCTCAAATTTATAGTTTTCTTTTTAAAATTGGAATAAAAATCTTGGAATACTTTTTTTTATTCTGTATAAATGTTGCTCTATGTTCTATTCCATCCCCCTGACAAAACGTATGCGAAATTTGCTGATGATCAATTGAGTATTTAGCAAAAACTCAACAAACATACGCACTCACTTTCGCATTTAATAATGTTAGTAAGGAGGAAGCATTCAAGGCTAAAGTTAAGTCCATTTTGACAAAATCTTGTTTAACACTAGAAAGACGGAGGGGCCTGTGTGGCCCCTCGCATAGTTTGTTGTTTAATAACTCGGATAATATCTAACGGAACGTAATGTAACTTCCTGACTTTTCATTATATGACACTATTTGAATGCTTGTTTAATCATTTTATCATACGCCTCATAGTACTGTAAATATTGATCCTTATACCTAGAAAGACGGGAGGGGCCACAGTGGCCCCTAAGCTTTTTTACAATTAAAAAAAAATTTTTTTTCCTTTCTCCTCATTGTTCTAGCATAAAAAAGGCCATTCTCTCTAATTTAACCTGTAACTTTTGCTTTGTACAGCCAGTTGGATATCCAAATGCTATAAACAGTACTGACTGCTTACCAGCCTAATGGTAGACATTGCTCTTGAAAAGAAAAACTGATCCAAGCTTTTGGCCAGTATAGAGACAAACACTACAAATAATTGCATACTAAGTTTTTATTTAGTCATGAAAGAAGGTGCATTGGGCATGTGGACACACTCAGGAAGAATTTGTAAAATAATTCACCCCAAAAATGGGTAGGGGCCACATTGGCCCCTTCAGTCTTTCTAGGTATACAGAAAATGTCAGTCGTTCTAGTGTTAATCCTGTTCGCCTCCTTTATACTGTTTGACCACGGATTGTATGGAAAGACAAACATCCGTTTTACAGCCGGAAATGGACAAATCTATAATTTTTAGCGATGTTAGCTTTTGCAGAAGCAGAGTCTCACTCAAATGAGCGGAATACGCGCATCAAATTTTTACTTTTCCCCCTCATTCAGATAGATTCGTCTCATCTGGACGTTTGAAAATTCCATACAATCCGTGGTTGGATAGTAAACGTAACATTTCGCAACCAAAATTTCCTATATTCAGAGTTAAAGTGAATCTTGTCGAAATGGATTTAATCGAATTTAACTCAGAATGTATGATATAATGAATTTAACCCATTCGGATAATTGTCTTTTCTTCTTTTTTAAATATTTAATGAACTCAGTAATTCTGATTATTAGCACATTTTAGTACAATAAATAGGGGTGTGAGAACCTCAACATACGGGTTAGAAAGAATTCAAGTTTGTGCGGGGCTGAGCCGACATACGAGTCTGTTGCAATAATTTATTTTGTAAGAGGCTTCCTTGACCAGTTCCAATTTGATACGAAGTGCTGAACCGATGAATCTTAAACTTGATGTTGGGATCAAGTACCTACTGAAATTCACAATGTTTTTTTTTTCTTTTTTCAAATTATTCTGTTCTTTTTTCAAGCAAAAATTTTTTACTAATGATAATTTAAAACTAATCAGTTAATTGACATCAAATTTAAAAATTGCATTGTTATTAGATTTCAGTGGCAAATGGAACTCAAAAATGTCAGGCAATGTTAAGATTTAAGATTTTATATTTAAAACAAAATGCTAGTTTACTTCTTTGTGCTGCAATCTCTTAATCGCATACATGAATGACATTGGACGGTTTATAGCATTATCAGAATGTTTTAATTACTTTAAACTTTTTCAGCTTGTAGTTAAAAGCAAAACGTTTTTATTATATCAGACATCCGTGCAAGAAAATAATGACGCCGATAAATGAATTATATCGCGCTGATAAAATAATAGTATTTTTAGTTCCGCTCTATTTAAAACGCTCATGTTTGAGGCAGTGAGAAGCAAAGGGATGTAAGTGGCAAAATTAAGAATTTGGAGATAGGGTAGACCGATTAGTGAATGAACAGTTAAGCACAATTTCATTTTTTAAAAATCCCAGTAATTTTAAATTCTATACTACACAGATCGTGATAGCTAAAACATTTTAATTGATCTATGTAAATACGAGGCGTATCCGGAAAGTAAGTACCGTTTCGTTCTAATGCCGCTGCAGCGCTGCTGTCGGCGCTCAGTGCATGCGTACTTGTTTCCTCTGTTCATCGGCTACAAACTCGCGCCATTACGGTTGATTTGTCTTGTGTTTTGCGTTTACTGTGGCCGTATATAATGTTTAAAAAAATCGATGATCCCGCCGACTGTGAAATTCATTCTGTGATCCGGTTTTTGAATGCAAACGTAGAGGAATGCTCAGTGAAGGAATTGTGTTGCTGTATGACAATGCTCGGCCCCATACTGCTCGCGACACTCAAAGACTAATTGAACAGTTTGGTTGGGAGCAGTTTAATCACCCGCCGTACAGCCCAGATTTGGCACCGTCTGATTTCCACTTGTTCCTGCACATGAAAGGAGAACTTGGAGGTAGGCGCTTTGCTTGTGATGACGACGCAAAAAACGCTGTAAATTTATGGCTCTCTTCATTGGCGGCAAGTTTCTTTGAGGCAGGTATAAATAAGCTGGTGAGCCGCTACGACAAGTGCCTCAACAATGGTGGAAACTATGTTGAAAAATAATTTAAGGTATGATCTTTCATGTAAACATTAAATAATCTTTAAAAAAAAATTATAGCTTTTTTTTCAAAACGGTACTTACTTTCCGGATACGCCTCGTATCTTTAAAAAATCGCGGGAACTTAAATGGTGCCGCTTCCGACTTTTTTAGGTGTTTAAAGAAAAAATGGCACAACGACCCAGTGAATGAACACCTCGAACCAGTAAATGAACACAAATTGGTCCAGTGAATGAACATGATAAATTTTGATTCAAAAAGAAACTAAGTTTCTTTGAGATCTATCTATCTATATAACTATCTATAGCTATTTATCTATCTATCTATTTATATAACTATCTACATCTATCTATCTATCTATATATATCTATCTTTTTATATCTCTATCCATCTATCAATATACAATTCTATCTATTTTCTATCTATCAACTTATCTGTATCTATCTATCTACATATTAATCTAATTATCTACTTATTTATCTACTTACCTACTTATCTATCTATTTATCTATCTATTTACTTATCGATCGATTTATTTTCTTATCTCGCTACTTATCTACTTATTTATCTACTTATCTATTTATATATCTACTTATCTATCTATCTATCTACTTATCTATCTATATGTCTATCTACCTAACTATCTACCTATTTATCTGTCGGTACATCTAAATATCTATCAATCCATTATCCTAATCAATCTATTTATCTATCTATCTACCAGCTTTTTTACCTGTCTATCTATCTACCTATCTATCTATCTCCTTACCAGTATATCTACCTATCCATATTTATCCACCAATCTATATCTATCGGTCTATCTACCTGTCTATATATCTACCTCCTATCTATCTCTATATCAGTCTCTCTACCTAGCTATCTATCTATTAACCACTACCTATCTATTTATCTATCAATAAATCTATCGATCTATCTATCTGCTTACCTATTCTATATCTATATTTATCTACCTATATATCTATTTACCTCTTATTTTATATATATATATATCTATATCTTCCTCTATCTATTTATCTATCTATCTATATAGAAACATACATACATATCTACCTATCTATTCTCTCTCTTTGTATATATATATTTCTTTTTCTCTATCTCTCTATCTACCTGTCTATCTATCAAGAGAGATAAAGATATAGAAAGATAGATGTAGGTAGGTAGGTTAATATACAGATTGAGATATAGATAGATAAAAGATAAAACTCAGTGAAAAGTGCATTGTTTGCAAAGAAAATATAAAATATAAAATGAAATACATAAATAAATAAGCATATAAAACTATCTGCGTTACAAAAAAGTACAAAAATGAAAATATCTCAAAGAAACTTCAAATTTCTTTTTAAATCAAAAGAAATTTTGCCATTGTTCATTCACTGGGTTTTCGCAATTTTTCGTACCCAGTGACTGAACACCCCTCTACCTGAAAATCTAATCATTCTGCATTGACTGAAACAATTTAAATCCATAGCCTAAATATGTATACTTAATTTTTCTTTTGTAGAGTTAAAAAATAAAATTTATCGATAAAAATAATATGTATCAAAATAATTGCTAGCACAAAACCAGCCTTATTATTTTGAAAGAGAGGAAAAACGATTCACGGCAGGAAAAATTTCAAATTTTTTCCAGGAAAAAAATACGTATCCAACGTAACCATTCAGGTGTCAGATAGCTTAGAATATCAATAAAGAACGCTTTTGTAGTAAATTTATTCAGAAAAAAATTTTTGGAAGCTTATTTTTTTAAAAAAAATGACGCACTGTTCATTCACTGGGTGGTGTTCACTCACTGGTCGGTCTACCCTAACCAGTACAAATATTGGTACAAATAGTCGGTGAACTTCTCCGTTGTCTTGGGGAAAGAGATAGTAATAGCAGCCCTGGTAGGTGCTGATTTTGAAAAACTTTTCAATGAAAGCCTACCAAGAACCTTATCTTTTAACGAGTTTTACTAAAAACTTGAAAATATCCACTTGCAGGTCGTTATCAAAATAATGGAAATACCTGTGAATAAAAGTGACATTTTTGAATGCGCTTCGTAAGTAATAAAGAATAAAACTAGATATTTTTTTTTATAAATAGCAATGCATATGATCTGGTAGTATATGGTAGTTTAATAAAAGTTCTGAAAGTCTTGGATTTTTTCAAAATCATGAAATGTCGGATCTCTCAAACTTTTTAAGAAGTCAAATTTTAGGAGCTCGTCTTGCTGAGCAAATGTAACTGAAAAATCTGAACTTTTTGGCTTCTCTAGAGATACAGTATCTAAAGTCATGATAGCATACACACATCGCGGTAAGACAAGCTTGGCAAAGCAAAACAGTGTAAGGAAAGAGAAGTTATCAACTGTCAAAGGGACCTTCTGGTCCTCAAACTATGATGGACTGCGTGCCAGGCGCCTTGCCTTCAGAAGACAACACAATAGATGGTGGTGCCATCTATGGACAGTTCGAGAATTTAGAACCAAGTCAGGTGCCGAAAAACTTTCTAGTCTGGCACCCCCAGAGGTATCATTTCACTTGGAGGACATTGTGACCACGAGCATATTTAACGTCGCTCAGTCACCATTAGTGCCGACGGTGGATCTTCGACGAGCGAGGATCGAACCCGAGACCCTCCGGCCCCAAGTCCAATGCCTCGTGACCAGGCCACCACGGCCCCTGAAAGAGAAGCTCAGTAAAAGAAACCGACGGGTGTTGAAGTGGATTGGAGTGTCTAAAAGCGAACAACAGCAGCAAAAGTGACTACAGAACCCAATCACGATCTGGATTCACCAGTGTGAGTGATTACAGTTAGAAGTGCTCCTTTTGTCCTTTATAAACAGAACATTTACGGCAGAGAAGAAATTCCAAAAAAAATTTCCCAACTGTTTCCATTATTTTGATAACTGCCTGTACATCCCTTTGCTTCTCACTGCCTCATTTGTGCTCTAACAGTGCAGAATTTTCGACATTCAAAAATTGCTTTAAACTTTTATTGCCTTTAGGATTTATTTTGCTTTTACTTACGGACAATTTTATTTTCGTAATTCCTTTAGCTACCTATAACTTTAACTTAATTCTTTCATTGAAAATTAATTACGACGTTACTTTTCGTTGAATAGTTTAATTCCTACTCTATGACATTAACTGCAGTTCCGCAAATAGACCTTTAAAACTGATTAAATAATTAGTTTATCCTAAGATAAATGATTTATTTCTTTCAAGTGACTACTTTATTGTATTTGCAATTTTACAAAAAATGTGAAAATGAATTTCTTATTGCATTTCAGGAACAGATTTTACTACAGTCCCTCGACATTTTTAGCAGAATTTCTTCCCTCTATGTAAATATCTGGAGACGGAAAATCCCTATGGAGTAGGGAAAATTTCATTACGATCCGCTAAAGCTACAACAGCGTGACCACCATGGTGACCACTCATTATTGGGAAGAACAGCGTAGCCTCAGCCAATCACCATCTTCGCTTATGACCGCTCGTTGACCAATAGGCTACAGTCTGGCCGCTCTCTCAAACATCGATTTGAATGGGTCAAACGATGAAAGCGCAGGTGAGTTTTTCCTTTTGTGGAACATGTGGAATTATTCCCACAAATTTGGGTATCACGCATGGAATAGGGGTGGACCTTTCATTTTTTCTCGCATCGCCTCTACGATTGGATAATTCCATCGTTAAAGAAATCGACTCGGACAAAAATGCAGGTTTCTGTGATCTAACGCATTTTCGTTTCTTTTTTTGCTGCGAGTACGTGACTGGAATTCTAATTTCAGGCAGCGAGTTAAAATTTCCTCCTTCGGACGAAACTGGGATAAGTTCACTGCTCACTGAATTATGAAATAAAATTCAAACATTTTATAAACAGAGTTTTCTATTTGAAAAATAATTCAAGAATTTGAAGAAACAAAATACAATTTTTATCATTTTAAATTGTTTACTATTTTACAGAAAATAATCGTAATAAATCTATAGTATTAAAATTTGCGATCGTCTATCTGTGTGTCTACAGCCCTATCTCCTCCAATAAGTCAATGTCTTCTAGGTGAATACTGGTACCGTTAAACACAGGATATCCAGTGGGAGCCATTCCACCCTGTCTCATTTCTTTTAAACCATAAGGTGCCGGAGAAATGAATAGATAAATCTGTATCTCAGAAGGACTTAAGTCACATTATGATAATTTTAGAGGAGAAGGGAAAAGCTTTTTCTGCCGCATGCAAAGGATGGGGAACGCGCTCTTTTAACCCTTGTAAAAAGGTGAAACAGATTATTTTTTAAGAATTGCGTTCACAAGCCTCGATGCGGAATATGCTTCTACATACAATGCACCAATAAGCCGAAAATCGCAATTTTTGGACTTACGTCAGTCTGGCTTTGAGGTACAGAAGTGTACTATTGAAATCATAAATTTTCACCCGGACTCGGGTGGATGCCAAACTTGATGACATTTATCCCCATCCGATGACCCCTTTTAGCGGAAAATTTAATTTTTCTGAAAAACGTAGCGACATATACCGTAAATTCACAAAAAAAAGTAGCCGGGGGGGGGGGGACCCCTTAGTACGTTCTAAAATGTGCTTCATAACTTTAAAAAAAAAAAAAATGTTGTTTTTTAAATTTTCTGGATCTGTTAAAAACATGATTTTTATTGCAACACACTAAAATGTATCAGTTGCTTCCATTCTGCTGCATAATGCAAATTGTGCAAATGACAAGAAGTTCTGTCTAGAACTAAACGAGCCTACTTTCCCGTATACCAATATTGACTTTCCAGTATCTGATCAGTATTCTCAAAATTCGCTAAAATGGTAAATTATTTCAAACATATTTTTTTTAATGTTTTAAGCTAATTTCGAGAAATAAAGTACGCCTCGCTCATCTAAAGAATTAGATACGTAAAAAATAAATAAAATAACAAATAAAATAGCAGCACCTTTTAAACAAAGCAGCTAAATGCATTTTTTTCCATCAAAAAAAATAAAAAATAAATAAAATAAAAAAAATAACCGCTTTCAAAAACGAAAAAAAAAATATTTCAAATTAAAAGCTTATTAAAATAATCATATCAAAAAAAAAAATCGTTTGTTTTTTCCCATTTTGCCAAAAAAAAAAAAAAAAAAATTAAGAATGAATTAATGTACTTTCAAAAATAAATAAAAACAATAAAATATCAACTTAAAGAAATAATTTTCATTGTCGAACAAAAAAAAATCGTCTGCGCATATCTTTATGTAGAAACATAAAGGACTCCGAATTATCCGCCAAAAACTGAATACATAAATTAAAACTTTAACTTGAAAATAAAATCAAAACATATTTAAAACAATTATTTCACATTAAAAACCATGGCTGTGGAGTCAGAGTCGGAGTCCATCTGATTTTGGGACAAAAGAGTTAGATTCGAGAGCCGAAAGTTTTAAATTCAAAGACTCGGAGTTGGAATTTGTTGTGCGGTCATTTCCCCCAAAAAGTCCGCAAGTCTGCCAATGTGTGCAGAGACGGAGTAGGACTTATTATTTGATACAGAAGTTGGAGTCAGAGTCGAATTTCCAAAGGTCGGAGTCATCCATTTTTCTTCCGTGCATAAATGTTTGCCAAAGCTACGAAGTCAGATTCAAAGTCGGGAAGTCGGAGTCCGAGTAATTTTCGGTCACAGGAGTCGGAGTCAGGAGCACCAAAATTATCGCAGTCGGAGTCGGGAATAGGTCGTCAAGAGCTATTTAAAACAAAGTTTGTTTGAAGTAAATCCGCCTTTAAGTTCGGAATCTATATTGACTTTCAGTTTCCCCGTAGGCGCTAATGTTAAGAGATTTGAACTGTTCAAAATTGAACGAAAACTTGTTCAAATCAAAAAGATATTTTCGATACATGTTTTTCATTAAAAGCTTTTCCCTACAAAGTTTGTTTGGAGCCACTTCGCCTCTAAGTTCAAGATTTATTTTTGCCTTGAATTTCCCCGTAGGCGCTAATGTTAAATTTTTTTGAACTGTTCAAAATTGAACGAAAAATTGTTCAAATCAAGAAATGAATTATGGGAATGAGATGTCCTCGCCGAGATCTTTCTAACAAAAAAAAAATAAATAAATAAAATTGTTCGAATCGGACTATTCATTCAAAAGTTATTAGGGGGGGGGGCAGACAGACAGACCGACAGATATTTTCTCCCATCTCAATACCATACTTTCCAATTTTTAATTTTTCAATATTTATCTAACTATTTTATTTATTTTCGACTTTTTTATTTTATTTTCGGGATATTTTTAAGATGCATTAAGCCTTCTTTCATGCTTTTTTCTTCTTTCTCTGACTTTTACTGGGAAAGAAAGCTAAAAAACGGTTGCGCAAAACGATAGTTTTTTGCCCGCTAAAGTCCGTTGCGATTCGAATAATTTCCTAACAGCAAGAGCTATTCATAAAAATAGGGTCTAGCTTCGTAAAGTTACCATGCGCTAAACATTGAAGCCGTTACAGTACCATCTGGTGGCGAAATTTGAATTTAGCGTTTTTATCTAAAAAACGGAAAAGAAAGTCAACTACAACGTTGTTCAGCATCGCCAAGTTTTGTAAAAAAAGACATCTTTCGCACGATTACGCTGAAAATTGTAGGCGTACTAAAACTTGCAACTAAAAGTCGTCGGAAATGTGGTAGCGTAAAATGGCCTCGACGTTCACCTGACCTGAACTATTGGACTTTTTTTGTTAAAAATACATCACAGAACGTGCATGCATCTCCCGCTCCAAGAAAATGAAACAATTGAAATAGTCAATAAAATATTTTAAGTGTTAAGAATGAAATCTCCATTGTCGAACGGTGGAAGCACTTGCCTTGTAGTTCAGAGGTTGTGGGTTTGATTCCTAATGGTGCCTTGGGTGTTCTCTCCCCCCCCCCTCTCTTGTGGTGTGAATCTTCTTGTGTCGTCTGGTGTACAAATAATTATGAGTACTCTGTGTTCACGCGCATTCTGACACGATGGTTCTACTCTTTCCAAAGCTGTGATACTACAGCATCTGTGATACGACAGCATATCAAGTTGTTGAAAATATCTCAAATAATGGTAAAGTTTCCTAACTACGTATTTTGACCCTTTCTTGTTGAATAAATATGATTTGTGAAGAAACAAGAAATAAGAATGCACACTTTATTCAAAAAATGCTTTTATATATCTTTTATTACAGATTTGATATTATGTCTCTATTATTATACAGTTGTCATATACAGTAATTGGTACTTTTTTAAAATTTCAAAGTGAGGAAAGTAAAATGAAATATTCAGGAAAATTTAAAATTTTATTTGAAAAGTAGAATTATTTAGAATGAAAGAACTACATTTCAAAGACCTTTTTTACATAAAAATTAATATGAAAATATGCTCTACATTTGAATCGATACTTTTTTGAAAGGGCGCAAGTCCGATTAAAATCAATAGGACTTATTTCCTTTTAAAAATCATCAAATAATTAACAAACACATATTTTGCCCCAAACTATAATGAATATTGCATGATAGATTTTCATAATTAAAAAAAAACATTTGCGTTGTAGGTGCATTAGTAACAAAGGTGTGTAACAAAAGCTCATAAAGGAAATGTATAAATCTTTTCATTTTTTTTTAGCAAAATGCACGAAGACTCCTTTGTTCCTATTATTACTGTGATGTTTTAATTTGAAATAGAATTGCGACGCAAAAATGTATTTGTCTCATTGAATAATGTGTTAAATGGAAATGAGATTTAAATTTAATGAACAGCAAGGAGCAAATGGCTTTTATTTTTGCAGTAGAAAAGATATTCGTAAGTTAGATACAATAAACAATTTTTCATTTGTATAATCATTCTTGCACGATTGAATGCAATGTTGGCTTACCCCCAGTTTCACCGACACTTAAAATTTCCTCATTGCCCTTTTGAAATATCAAAAAGTAAGATTGAAACTGAAAAACACGGGGAAAGGAAGCTTTGTGTTGGCGGAACTGGAGGGACAATGTAATTTTAACTATACAAACTACAACAGATACATTTTCATTAGTGTAGATACTCGTCATCTATTTGTTTTGAACAGACAAAAATATTGATTTTTTTTTAAACCGTGAGGCAGTTCTTTTGTTAAAACAGAATAAAGATATTTGTAAGTAAAAAAGCATCAACTTAATGATAAAATATTAAAATTACATATCGTCGCCTCAGAGCAACAGTAAGATATCTGAGTGTTATTTCTGGAATCAGATATCTAACTCTGAGGCGACGATATGCATTTCTAACTTTTGAATCGTTACTTAAGATTTTTTGCTTATCTCTTTTACTTTATTTGTTTAAATTATTGAAATGAATATTACTGAAATAATCAACATCTTAGAAATAATTTAATCTCCTTACTCAATCATTAGATAGTTATAAACTTTCACAAATGATGTTTTTTTTTTTTTTTTTTGAAGAACAAGTTTAACCACTAAAGGCAGTACACCGACAGCCTTTATATTCTATCCATCAGAGACTGCAGTTTCATCAATGTTTGGACTCATCAATCTGGAGTATGAAATAACCGAATAAGAGGCAGATGTCGTCTCATTAAAGCTGAGAGTGCCAGCAATCTGGTAGATAAAAGTAAATTTATCTCACCATCGAGAGTCCTCAGAGATGGTGCAGTTCAACTCGTAAGTATAGGGGCGGTAACTTAGTGCTTAAGTAACCATTGTTATTAAGAATGGTGTATTGAAATTCGTAATAAGTTTCCTAAGTTATTAGTTAATTGTTAGTGAAATGTAGCTCAAAAGATGTGAGAACATAGAACCATATTTTGGGAAAAAATATTGTATTATAGCAAGCTGAGCGGATTACATGCATTCAGTAATGCGTACTTTTAAAAAATACTGGTGAAGTGAAAAAGTATGTAAAGGAAAAGTAGTTCAACATCGTTCACAATGTTTTCAGTGCACGTGTATAAACATAATGATCGAAGTCCGTAATTTGGTTAACAACAATCTTTATAAATTTTCATGGAAGTTCTTTTTGTGAATGCAGGTGTAATTTTGGGGGAAAAAAAAACCCCTTTATTATTTTTTGTGCCTATTTTGAGACAGGAATATCTTAACCTCCTCAGACCCAAAACCACTTTGAATGATAAATGTAAAATATTTTTCTGTTAAGTGATTCTAAACCAAGAGAAAAGTTAAAAAAAAAAAAAATCGTTAAAAAATATCTAAATTTTTCATTTGAGAAATTTAGTGTCTCCTGGTGCCGGCAGAGTTGTTTAGTGGTTGAACGCTGATCTCTTGCACCCACAGGCGCAGTGCAGTCGGTAAATTTTAAAGATACATAAAATCGACAGCGTCTATGTCGCATGGTTACGTGGCATGCAAAAGATCCCTCGAGTACTAGTTTAGACCAGGAAACTATCGGTAAAATTAAATTTCTCGTGGCAATGCCATCCGCCTAAAGTGGTGCTTATTAAAGATTGCATGCTATATGGACGTGGAAAGAAAGTGTCTCCTGATGGAGCGACTTCAAAATAATAGCGCTTTAAATCAGAAAAAGTTAGATTTTAGTGGAAAGTGATAATCTCCAATGAAAAAACTTAATATCGAATTCAGCAGCTTTTTTAATAACTTTCTACTTAGAGTAATTGAAAACGAGCAAGCTTCCCGATGCGCATGCATGCATGTAATTTTCTTTTTTTTTCTTTCAAGGAATGTTATTCTCATTTTACTATAAACAAGCTGTGAATAAAAATCTATGAATCAGATAAAGTTTTCTCGGCACTGTCATCTACTCACAATGATTTTAAGCACTGAAACATTTTATTTAACTTTTTTATAAATGTTGTTGAGTGTCTCTCTAGACTTGACGCCGGAGGTACGTGACGTACTAAGGAGGTTAAGCTCGAACTGTACAATTGGAATATTTAAGTTTTGACTCTCTAAACATTGATTTTACAGTAGAATCCAGAAATACTTCGCTTCAGTATGTCGTAAAATTGTTTATATCACGACTTCCGCCGTATCCTCTGATAATTTAAGAAACGTAATTAAAAGTGGTAGTTTTTTTAGATTCTATAAGTCTGTGTATGGGCCTTTCCACGGAAAACGGTCAGTTTGTCCCGTACGTAACGCCTCATATATTTCATTAAATACCAGCAGTACCCGCACGGTTTTGCCGTAGTAGAAAATTGAAAGGTCATTTGTTAAACCTGTATATTTACAAATAGTGGATGATAAATTTCTCGCCAGTTTGCTATGTTCATTTGCTCACTCTTGTTACGGTTTCACGTTATGTTAGTTTGGTAATTTCCTCGTCTATGTTGTGATAATTTGATCGGTAAAATGTTCTTAAAATTGGAATAGAAAAAGAATAAAATCGAATTTTTGAAAAATCGCATCTAGGTGCACATTTCCATGTTACAAACTAATTTTGTGCAAAATTTCAAGAAAATCGGCAGAACGGTCTAGACGCTATGAGCGTCACAGAAATCGGACAGAGATCCAGACAGAGAGACTTTCAGCTTTATTATTAGTAGAGGTAATACTTTAAAATGTTAATGAAAAAAAAGTCTGCTTAACAAATTACAAACTTATGTGTGTTTTCTTAAGCAAAAAATTTCGTCATTACCCTTAAAAACTATTACTTTTTATGAAATGTATGAACCGTCAGGTGCGGGACAAAGGGTTGACTTTTTCATGCAATGGCCCTATAGTACCTCGCTTCCACCATTTTCAATATAAGATCTGCGTCCGTACTATTCAAGCTCTTTTATGATAAAGAAAAATTACCCCAACCTGTCTTTCAGCCTGAGCGTCTAGTCTATTTAGGCTATAATTACTGCTCTGTAATATTACTTTTTAATTAAATAGTTTATTAAATCAATATACGTGCAATAAGGTGTATTGGTTCTGTGATGTACAACACAGCGTTACTGTCGTTAATCTACATTCGGTAGAAAATATGTTTCGCAATAGCGTGGTTACGTTATAACGCGAGTGAAAAACATATCTCCAAATTCCGCGATTAATTCTACTGAAATTCAAAAAATCAAAGTTTATATAAGTCAGTGAGAAGAGAAGGGATGTAAGTGGACATTTTCAAGTTTTGAGTGAAACGCGTTTAAAGATAACGTCGTAGGTAGACTTTCATTGAATTTTTTTTCTAGATTATGCTGTACAGCAGCAAGTACCAGGGCTACTAGCACTATTTCTTGCCCCAAGATAGAGGAGGGGTTTTCCTACTATTTGTACCGACTATCTTCAAATTTTTCATTTTTCCACTTGCATCCCTTTGCTTCTCACTGCCTCTATTGTCCTGCATTTAATAACACTTCAAATTATTACCTTTTATTCTGTTATGTCAGCTACATTTGATGACAGTTAAATTATCCGTCTAACATACATGAAATATTTGTTTTCGTATTACCATAATACACACATATTTTTGCATTACCATAATGTTATGTGTTTTTCACCAAGATTGTATTTTATAATATATATTTATTAATTTTCCTGTACATATTTTTATGATCTTTTTTTCAAACACAAGTCTTAAATCTTGTTTGACATTCTTTTTCCCTTCTCATTTTACATTTTTACTGTGAAATATAATTATAATTCATTTCTACATTTTTTCCGTTATAGGCACATTTTCTAAACAATAAGGTTCATGTTATCACATTCAGTTTCGAAAAAATGAATTTTCATACTTTTACGTGTTTTTTTTTTTTTTGTTAGTTATCTTATGTTTGCCACGTTTTCACGTCATACACAATGCACATGCCTTGAAAAAGCTTTTTGACTACTATTGTGCTGTAAATATTCAATTTCACCGCATGTTTACTGTACGTCTTTTACTGTATTTTGGTTTTTACTTCACTTATTGCTCATATGTTTTGTATTATTTTACTTAAAACTAAACAATACTTTTATGCTGAACATAAATAACGAAAAGAAATTTAAGAACGAAAAATTGCTGATTATTCCATACACGTTTTGGGGGTTTCTAGAAACCACTTTTTAATTGCAAAAATGCAGATATTCGACAAAACCCAATCTGTTGTGGGTTTTTTTTTAATTTTTTTAATGCTTTTTCTCCCATTGGCGTAAGTTACCTGCATTAAAGTAAAATAAAATGAAAAAAAGTAAAGACGATTTTTTTTTCTAACTCCAAACGACTTGAATGCTTGGAGTTAGAAAAATTTGTTTTTTTGTGCTTTTCCACTTTTGTGAATTTGCAATGTTTGTGCTTCCCTACATATTTTTATTCTACTGTATTTACTGCATAGTTTTACTGTATTCTTTTACAGTAAAATAAAACAATACTTTTTGCACATAAAACAAATGATGGAAATCAATGTTAATGACGCTCATAAAATTGTAAATTTCATTTACATGTTTTGGGGATGAATGTAACTTTTTTTCAATCCAAAAGACGTGAGCTTATATATAAAGAAACATCCGATGAAAGCCAGTCTTTTGTCGGATATTCTTTTCTCTATAAGCTCGCATCTTTTACACAGAAACAAAAGATAAGAATAAGTTGGGGGTCCTTGTAACCCCATAAAACATATTTTTAAATGTTTGCAATGTTCGTGCTTCTATAACAGTTTTTATTTATCTGTTTTACTATATTTACAGCACTTTTTTTTTACCGTTTTTTAAATTGTTAATTTAAACATGCTTTCATGCTGAAAACAACTAAAAGTAACGTTGAAACAGCTCATAAAATGGGAAATGTACATGTTTTGATAAAGCAAGAAACCTTTTCTTCATTTAAGGATCGTGAGCTTATAGGGGAAACCCATAAAAGCCAATCTTTTGTCGGATATTTTTTTTTATCTGCATTGAAAAAAAAAAAAAAAAAAAAGAACGAGCGAGAGGGGTTCCTTTTAACCGCGAAACATAGCTTTCTACATTTGTAACATTCTTGCTTCTTTAACAGTTTTTTTATTTATCTGTTTTACTGTATTTTCTGCATTGTCTTTCTGTATTCTTTTTTGAAAAAAAAAAAAAAGCTTCATTCTGAAAAAGCTTATAACGGAGTAAAATGAAAAAGAACCCTCTTCTTCATTGCTTAACAGGAAAAATGTCCGACAAAAGCCAATCTTTTGTTGGGTGTTCTTTCTTCCTTTACGCTCACGTCTTCTGCATTAAAAAAAAAAGAAAAAGAAAAGTAAAAAGGGTTTCTTTAACTGCGAACTGGTGGTGCTTCTATTAATATCTTGATTTCCTTGTATTTACTGTATTCCTTTACAGTAAAATAAAACAGAACTTTTTGCACTGAGTTTGTAAAAAACGAAAAGCAATGTTAAAGCTGCTCATAAAATTGCAAATTATTGCATTTACATGTTTTGAGGTTGCAAAGAATCTCTGTCCCAGTAATGTAAATAAAAATCCAACGTCAACCTTTTTTCTTTTTTTTAATGCAGGTATTTTCTCCTAAAAATTTGCATCTTTTGCATTAAAAAAAAAAAAAAAAAAGGGGGAGAACTTTTTAACCCCAACTTTTTGTGCTTTATAGCTTTACTGAATATTTTCAAGAATGATTAATTTTTTTTCATAACATGCATTTAATCTGTTACGGTTCCACTGGATATAGAGCTCTAAAAATGACTTGAAAACGAAGTTTTGTATGCTAAAACCGCTTATAAAAGCATAATATTCACCTATTTTTTAATTATATTTTTTTCAAGATTTTTAAAAGCTGTTGTTCAGTATCAATTACTTCCATTTTTCTACCATGCATCAGAATCTGTGAATACCTATACAATTTGCCCTTAAAATTTTCATAGCTTAAAAATTTCCAGAAATTCAGTAATAGCATTAATGAATTGGAGAAAGTACATATTATGATGTTGAATATGTAAGTTCACATCTTCTTTCAAACTATGTGGTAAAAATTGACTCTACCATATTACTTCTTTTTTTTTTGTTCCAGACAGGATATGTATAAAAAACAACGTATCTAATGTCTCTTTTTTTCGAACTGCATACCACCAGTTTTTTCCGCATACCACAGTGAATAATTTTAAGGGTTAATAGCTATGTGATGAGTTGAGTATTTAACATGAGTTTAATAATTACAGAATCTCCTTTCAAAAATATTATAGTAAATCTGCACAATCTACTATAATCTATCACTCTGAAACTCTATGGTCGCACTGATATTCAGAGAGCTTTCGTAGTAGAGTATTGTCTATGTTGCAGTATTCTTCTTCACCTCCTATTGAGTGTATTCCTTTTACTGAAGCATATTTTGCGTTTTCTAAAAACTCACTGATATTTATTTTGATAAAATAGTTGTTTTTTGGGCAAGTCGAACAATATTCCTTAAGTTCTATATATGATTGCTTAGGTGATTTACGTTTACTGTTGGAACAGGTGAATCCTGAAAAGACAAAAAAATAAATCAGAAAATAAGATTTTGACATTACATAAATTCAGTCTTAACGAAATAAATCAGTCCAACAGAAAATAGATTTTTTTTTCCTTGATCATCTTCCGTATTTGCTTGATCTATCACAATGACTATTTTATGTTACAGAAACTGAAAACACAATGAAAGAAACTTTTTACACACATATACCTTCTGTCCAATCAGCGTGGCATGTTGCAAAAGAGTTTCTAAAATCGAATTAAAAAAGTATATGGATAAATTGTTTGACCGTTCAAAGCGTTGTATAAGGTTAAATAGATCCTATTTTTAATAAATATTAGCTTTGAAACATATAGCCACGCTTATTTTCGTTTATTACTAAAAAGTTCGGTTATTTAACATCACACTGTGTTTTTTCTTCATTGAATTTCGAAAATCGAACGTTCGTATGCCGTGAACCAGGTCCAACTTGTATTAAATCTAACGCCAACCAGACGGTGTTGCATATTTTATGCAACTGCCCAAATTTTAATCAAATACGTTTTAAATATTTTAATGACTTTAATCCATCTTTGAAAGACTTGCTGGGGGACCCACCCCATCGCAATTTGTACTCCTTCCACCAGGAAATTGGCATTCTCTTTTTAATTTGGTGTTTGTCGTCGTCCTTTCGTCCTTTCCTTATTTTTCAAGATATTGCTTCATCCATTTTTCCTTATATGTTTTTAACGTTTATGTGTTTTTAAGATTGTCCTTTTTTAATACTAATACTTGAACGTTTATGCTTTTTACTTAAAAATATGCATACTTTTACTTTTACTTTTACTTACTTACTTTGACTTATTACTAAATGAAAAATAAATAGTAAATAATAAAAAAATCGTTTGGCGCAGTATAGCCCTCAAGGGCTCTTGTGCCATAAAAATCCAATAAACCAACCAACGAAAATCGAACGCACAGAACTTTTTCATTTATTCATATCTATATTTTGAAAGATAATTTATCCGACATAGATTTATGTTTAAAATGCCCATAAGCGCATTCTTAAAGATAAGTACATTTTCAATATGTAAGCTTTTTATTAAAATATTAACTAAATGGAAAAATAAATCGTTGTTTCAGTAACTAATAGACACTCTAATGAGGGCCATTCCAAAGAAAACAGTCATTTTGTCCTGTACGTGACGCCTCATATATTTCATTAAAAATAATACTTTAAAATATTAATTAACACATTTTTTCTGCTTAAAAAAGTACAAACTTATGTGTGATTTTTTAAGCAAAAAATTTCGGCATTGCCCCTTTAAATTATTGCTCTCTGAACCGCCACGTGCGGGACAAAGGGATGACTGTTTCGCGGAATGGTCCAATAGAACTTTTGCATTTGAATCGTCCAAAAACATGTGATGCAAAATGATTCAATGGAATCAATTTGAAATTTAATGGGCATACACTTTCACATAATTTTCTTTTCTAACTCTGCCAAACCTTTTTTGTCAATAAATAACTCAATTGGAAAGATAGCGATGTTTGCATTTTTTTTTTTTTTTTGAAACTTTTGTTTGAATTGTGGCTGCTATATCTCAAGAAGATATGCTACAGCGGTTCTGGGTACTAATCATGTCTTTTAACAATGTTAACAGACAAAAAATTCTTGGATTCTTTTTGGTCTATTTGGAGAGAACCACCCATTACAAAACGAAATAATCACTTTATTTTCACTTATGCTCCGAATGTCATTTTCGTTCATCGTTCTAACTACAGCTCTGGAGGTAATTGACGGCACCATCTCAACTAGCATGTCAAGTCCGAATACAAATCATGATATTAATAACTGATATGCAATTACCGATGGTTGACTTACGTCCAGGATGTCATCTTCGTCAACTGGGCTGTTATGGTGTAACGGGTGGTGATTGTGGTGGTGGTGGTGATGGTGATGCTGAGGCGGTTGGTGGTTGGGAATCTTACAGGGGCTGGGTGGAAACTGCTGGGAAGAGTCTGCCGGGGAGGACATCGCTCTTCGAACGGTCTCTCTGGAATATCGATAGCCTCTGAAAGACGATTGCGTTCGGAAAGACAGTTGGGAGCGAACAGATGTAGAACTAGCGCGGCGGGAACCTGGAAAATGATGAGTGTTTGACACAATGCAGAAAGACCATTAACAACATGCACGAATAAATATTTAAAAAGTTTTAAAACCTAAGCTTTGTACTTAAACCTATACTCTGACATTTTGGTTAGAGGGACAGTTTCTCGGGTCGGAGTAAACTTTCTTGAAAGGAACCATGTAAAATACATGAAAAAAATTCAGACTGAAACCTAACCTGGCATCGTTGTAGTGCTGGAGAATTCGCGTAGGCTTCACAATTTTGCCAAGTTAGGTTTGCATCAATCATAAATTATCTTCACATGAGTTAAAGACACAATCATTGGTTGATTCGCGAGTAAGTTTCGTCACAAAACTCGACTCTTTAATACTATCAGGTTATTTGCTAAGAAATTCATATTTACCGTAAGGTTTTGTTCAAACACGACTTTGAATAAAGGTTTAATTTAAATAAAACTCATAAAAACTCAGTTCCAGAACTTTTCAACCCAAGTGTATTTTTGCTAATTATTCACTTTTCGGGTTATTTCGTGCCTGAAAATAGATCGTTGAAACAGCAGTTCTTTTGTATGAAATTAGGCAATTCCCCCACTTCTTTTCCAAGTAGTTATGCAATGTTTTAGCAACAGAGTTTTGTCATTGAAACGATGGTTACCTTTGACTAGTCGAGTCTAACTCGTAAAAAACTCGGCGGAAATGAGTTGAGCCACTGGAGGAACGATGAAACTTCAAGCGGTTGATTTAGTGCTTATTTTCTTCGGGGAAAAACGAACCTTGAATTACATCGGTTAAATGCTTCTGAGAATGACTTTTCGCTTTGGTACTCTTAATCTATTCCGAACAATGGTTTGTTGTAGAAGTATTTAGAAACCGGAAGTTTTTTTTTATTTTAGAGGGAAAATTTTAGACGTCGGAAGACTTTATTGGTTTTATAGTAATCTTAAAACGGCTGGAAGACTTTATTGGTTTTATAGTAATCTTAAAACGCTGGAAGACTTTTTTTTCTTGAATGCATCAGAAGATTTTTAGAAGCCTTAATATGTATGAATTTTAAACTTAGTTTCCAAACATCGTGAAACGTTTAGAATTTCATAATATTTCAATATATGAAGGATTGAAAACTATACTGCACTCGAGATGCTCGTGCCTTTGTACGCGTAAAATTTCAAATTTTGCATGCATTTTTAACCCTTGACTGA
This sequence comes from Uloborus diversus, assembly GCF_026930045.1. Classification (NCBI taxonomy): domain Eukaryota; kingdom Metazoa; phylum Arthropoda; class Arachnida; order Araneae; family Uloboridae; genus Uloborus; species Uloborus diversus. The sequence continues at coordinate 140,109,892 of NC_072735.1, read as the reverse complement.
TCGACAAGTATATACTTACTCAAGAAATACTTAAAAATAAATTTCATATTTTACTAAAAGAATGAAAGAATCCCTTGCGTGCATGCCAAGTTGATCATATAGATAATGACCTCATCAATTTATAAAATTCATTTTCCCATCTTATCCTATTTATAAACATTAGACCATCATTATCACAGCAAGTTGACCCTTTGTTGAAAACATAGAACTTGTGGATATGACATAGCCAGTATCATGCAAGTAATCATGGTCGCGACAACTAAAATCGTCCCAGAGCAAGATTTGTTGTTCGGATTTTTAATGTCCGGGACAACAAAATGATTTTAGTTGTTTCTCTCATGGAGTCCCAACAAAACTTAGTGACAGAGCCTCAACAACAAATATTCTAGGTCACTTTTAACTGTCAGACGCGCAAGAGCTCCTAACAACAATTCTTGCTCTGTTACAGCATTAATTTCTTGTTGGTACGTTGTATGGGCGCAATAACTGAAATATCCCTTATTAAAATTTGATGGTTGGGACGGAGTACTTTTTTTTTAAAGCAATAATTGTGAACAGCTCTAACCTGTCTGTTCTGTACCCGAATAACGTGATTCAAAACATAAATTGAAACAAGATTAAAATGAAGTGTTTATTATCAAAATCAGCTCAAGCAATAAATTTTCAAAAGTGCTTTTTTCATAACCTGATGTTTTTGCATGGCACGTAGTGACTTGGAACCAATTCGTCTCAATCAGGTTAAAAACCCGTTTTTCTTCAAAACCAACTCAATCCATGAATTTTCAAAAGTACTTTTATTCATAACTTGATGTTTTGCCTGCCAGGAAGTGATTTGGAACTAATTCGTGTCAATCAAGTTAGAGATCCGTTTTACTTCAAAACCAGCTCAATCCATAAATTTTCAAAAGTGCTTTTTTTCATAAATTGAATCTTTTTGTCGATACTGTCACGCCATGCAGTGATTTGAAATTAATCCGTCTCAATTCGATCAGAAACTTAGTTTTATTTTAAAACCAGGCCAATCCATGCTAATGTCTATGACTGCTGTAAAATAGTACACGTAATAATACAATGTTAAAACAAACTGCTTCATCAACTCACATTTTTGATTGTACAAGATAGTACAAGGCATAAAATTAAGATACTACATTAACTTTGTCGGACTTTGTGTGGATTTTTTTTTTCTTTTTAAATACCGATTTACGTTATTTCAATCTCAACTCATTCTTTTGCCTATAGCTGCTGTCAAATATTACGGGTAATACCAACAGCAATATGATAATAAACTGCTTAATCAACTAACGCCTTTAATTGAACTGGATAGTGCGTGGCATAAAATTGAAATTAGGCCTTTGAGTTTATTTAATTTTTTCTTTTAAAAGGTCGATTTTCTAGTTAAAACCAACTCATTTGTCAATTATAGTTAGACAATACTACTAATTAAAAATACGAAAACAAAAAAGTCTTTCACCAAATGTTATTAAAATGAAAAAAAAGGGGGAAATCATTTGAAAAAAAAAAAATAAGTGGATAGCGTGTGAAATGTTTTATTTATTTATTTATCTCTCCTGCAAAATTAAAAAAAATGGATTGAGTTGATTTTGATGCTTAAACCTTTAACTGAAAACGAGGTCAAGCAACCGTGGGAAATTGTTTAAAAGAATTATGTAGAGTCAGAAACTCACCTAGGCTGGAGGGGGGTGCGAGCATGCTGTAGCTGGCTCTCCTGGAGGCCGGCAGGTAGTCGGTGCTGGCGGCAGAGCTGCGAGAGGGCCGCCGCGAGTCGAGGATGCGGCTGCCCGTGAAGGCGGACATCATGGTCGGGGGAGAGGCCGCACTGGCCATGCGATCCGCCGGACGGTTGAAGCGGGCCCTTAAGACAAAAGAAGGAAATAAATTATTACAAAAACTAATATTAAATTAAAAATTTAAAGACTCCATATTAAAATGAATCCAGCGGCCAGTCGCAGGTAAAATTTCAATATATTAAAGTTTTCCAACAGACACGGAAAAGAAAAAGTAGTAGTCAAAACTAGTAAAATATGCTAGTTGGAAAGGCAAAATCCAGACGAAGATTGGAAATCCATTTAAAAGCCTTGCTTACTGAAATCAATTGCAAGTACAGGGCGCTTAAAAAATAACGATCCCTTTCCATAAACGCTATTGTATTAATTTCTTTTTCAAGTGTTTGAAGAAATGCTCTCGTTAGAAGAAAGAATAGCCATTGTCATCTGAAATTGGGGAGTAAAACATGTCAAGAGGTGCGTTAACTGTACCTGTGAAAACACAAAACCAGCCACCAATCTAATGAATGTACATGATTGAACGCCTGTTGAATTATTCGCTTGTAGTTTCATCAGAGTCCTCGTGCATAGGGTTAAAGCCACAAGTCATCATGATGTGTGTGCGAGAATTGTGGGGGCAATCAGCAGCATCACAGCTGGTTAACTAAAGGATATGTTTCGTTCAATGGTGGAACGTTGGTCTCAGTGCGCTGACATGCAGGATTAACATGTTAAACTTCATTGAATTTCTATTTATATGTTGCTTGTTCCATTCATGTATTCGATTTCCTCACTAAACTTGCCGATTTTGGGAATGGATCGTTATTTTAGGAACACTTTGCAGTTTGTTTATTAACGAATAGAGACTGAATAGATGCTTAACGAATAGAATTAAGTTTTTTCTCCATGTCTGCCAGTAATAAAATCGTTACCAATCATGTCAATAAAAGTTTAGAATTTTATTTGAAACTTACTAAAAAAAAGTTATTGTTTCAATTCTACTAAATTTGACGTTTGAAACGAATTCCATCAGAACAAAATAAAAGAACTAAACCGAATTTAACAAAAAAAAAAAAGGAAAAAAAATCCCACCGAAGGGGGTGGGGGCTGCACATCCTGATGATCCGAATGAATGTTGTGCCAAATTCGATGAAGGAAATTGTAGACAAAACGACTAAGTATGTAAAACAGTCAACTAAATCAGAATCAGCTATCAAAAGTGCACATTCCAAAACGCAGTAAATGTGTTAACGGAGCAGAAAAGTCTCAAAACGGCAGTTTATAAACAAATAAACATTGCTGTACCGTTTTTTTTAATTTCAGAGTTAATTAAAGATGTTCTAATTAAATTAGAAAGTAAGAATCAAGTTAATATATATATTTTTTAAATCGCACATTTGAACTGGTAGGAAAATTAAAAAAAAAAAAAAATAGGCTTGAAATTTCTAAAAAAATAAAGAACACACATTTACATATACAATTCGAATGTAGAAGTTTTGTTCCGATATATTTTGAATTTAGTACCAAAAAAGGGAGGGACACTTTTTCATGTTAATGTATCAGTAAAAAAATTTCATCTGAAATGATTTGGAAGTTATTTTTGCATACAGTCCGCCTCAGTAGTGATGAAATTCCATAAACTACAAACATAAAATTTTATATATATAAAGTACAAGACGCTTTCAAAATTGTTAGCAAATGATGCTTCATTTGTTTACAAGGATGTTTCGCGAATAAAACACGTTTCTACAATGCTTGATTTCAGCAAAGTTGGTTTATTTTGATTTCAATCGATTTTGAAGTTGGTTCATTCGAAAATGAATGCCAACAATCGTGAGATGGAGCTTAAATTCACTTAAATGGTCCAACTTACTTGCTGAACAACCTGAGGACGAGACAAAGCAGTGCTGTGAAGACAACCATTCCTGCTACGGCACTAATAGTTGTCATCATGTAGCTGTCCTCTAAAAATGTTACTGGACCAGCTGAAACATTCAAACCACAACACACAAATTGACTTCGTAAAGCATTACTACTGATTGTAATAATACAGTTTTAAATGCACAAAATATTATTGACATAATTTACAAGTATAAATAAAAGTAATACAGAATTTGTTAAGTTTATTAAGTTTGGAGTTTTATGATATTAACTGTGATCGTTTACTTCGTTTGAAAATTTATTATATTTTTTTCTAAAATAATAGTTGTAAACATTTAATGTACGTTAGTACGAAAGGATTTTGCAGTCTTTTTGATGCTTTTGTTCCTTTGATAAAAATATAAATGATAGTTAAGTTAACTAAAGTAAAATCTTGTTAGAATTAGCAGGGAACCACACAAATAGTGAAATAATGAAAAACATTTAAATTAGTAGTAATTGAAAAAACATATTCAATCATTTTTTGGCACAAAAATTACTTTCCTTCACCAATGTTATTGAGATAAACGTGTAAAGTCTGCCAAAATTTTCAGAAAAGCGCGATATTTAAAGACTTGGCGAGAAATTGAAGGTGCCACTCGATTTCACCCTCCGCTTGTGGCAGAAGTCTGGACTTCCAGCGGCAAAGCGTGGGACAGATGTCTTCCATTGCTCACTGAAACATCTCAAATTTGGCGACTTCTCTAAATGTTTCGGCTGGCTGCAAGACTTCATATTTTGATTCCAGGGGCACGAAGACAAATAATTCGTGAGTCTAGAAACACGAATTCCTATTCTCTTACGAAAGCTACTCATTTAGTTCTTTTTCATTATTACACTACCGTACGGTTTCCTGGATCGAAAGTAGTTGCACGACATTAGTGAGCTGGAAATGATTCGATCAGAACTTTTGAAGCATAGAAATTAACAGCAGGTGAGCATTGTGTGAAAATAAAAACAATTTTGGAAAATAGAAATAGTTTTGTTGATGCTTCGTGAGTATTGAACTGTCTTTTCGTGTAAACTATAACAATGATGTTCGTTTCAAGATCCTATTTCACATGTGGATATACACGCATAGCAATATGAAGTACGCAGTTACAAGCTACAACTAATTACAACAAATTTATCTAAAGAACTGCTAATAGTTTTTCCATGTTCTTATCGACCTTGGTGAATATAACCTTGGCTTGGTGAATACGCTTGGTAAATATAAATTCGCCAATCACATGCTCAGGCACCAACAGTGAGTTTAGTGTCTTACATGGGCAACTACCCATAAAGAACGAGACATATTTACTTATTTATTTATTCTATTTAAAACACAAATTTTGAACCATCAAAAATTGATAAAGCGGTCACCTGTCTAAGGAGACCGCTTTTGTCACGTTCAGACTTGGTCTTATATCAACCTCTATAAGTTGACCACCTGTCTAAGTTGAGCTGAAATACCTACTGCACCGCAGGTGGTCAACTCATACAGGTTTCGCTATATATCAAGAAATTGGTTCCTCGGTTTCGACTTTTTTAATTACTTTTGATGCCTCACTGGCTCACAGAATCGTCTCAATACTTTCTGAAGGAACAATGGTCATTTAAAATGGCTTTTGAAAATTCTCTAGAATTCCCAAATTAACCTCAGTTGGGAGGGGCTACAAATTATATTGTTAACTGCAAAAGTGTCCCGTGAGCACTGAGCAGGAAGTGAGTGGTGAACGTGAATAGTGGTAATCTAAACACATGGCCTCATGATCAAGCACTGAACGAAAATTCGAAAATACAAATGAATGAATAAATAAATAAAAAATATAGGAGATAAAAATATTAAGAAAATAAACGGGTAACAAATAAATAAACAAATAAATAAATACAATATAAAAAATGTTTGAATAAATAAATAAGAAAACAATTCAGTAATACAAGAATGAATAAATGGACTTAAGATGAAATTCAAGAAACTCTCTTAATTCTCGAAATTAGAGGTTAAGTATTGAGCAAATAAGATGTTATCAAAACTAGGACACTACTTTAAAAGGAGTGTAAGTGATCTAATATGAAAAACTGAAATTAAAATTTAATTACTATTACACAATAGGGAATTTTAATTAGCACTTAAACACTGAGATACAGAAGACAGGTTTTCGACCTTGTTTCTCAACATAAACGTAGCTAGGATGTTTAACAATGCGCTAAGATTCACTTTCTATCTACAAGGAGGGTAAAAAAAAGCTGAAAATATTTTCCTTACATAGGGGCTTACCCGGAAGACAAATCGCGGCTCCTTTGTGGTGATATGCCGCCCGAAACCCATCGGCACAACGACACGTGCCACTAGGGCACACGGCATTGTCGTCGAAGAAGGCACATGCGTCGTCATGCTCACAGCTGTCTCCTAAGTGAGCAGCTGAAAAAGAGAAAAGAAAGACAATAAGTTAGATTACATGCCTCCAGCGATTATGGTCATAATTACTTCCATCCCCCACAGGGAGCAATTGCACAACAGTTTGGAGTCGAGCCTTTGACCCTGATACTTTCATATCCTTTATCAATAACGATACATTGTCTTAAAATAGTTTAATTTAAATAAATAATATTCAATTCATTAATCTTCATTAAATGGTAAGGCATAAAAAGACTGAAACTATTGCGTAGCTTTTTAACCTCATGGTGGCAAGTCCAAATGGTCGTAGTCCTGCACTGCCAAGACAGTTTATCTCAACGGATATTCTTTAAATACTAGAAAATAGCTCGTCAAGGTATGACGGATGAAAATTTCTTTTACATTTGGACAAAGCAGTTGCCTGTTTGGTGATATTTTGATAGTTAAAATTTTACTCCTAACATCAATGGATTAACACTAAACTCCAGTACATATCGTTAACTGTTGACCACTTTTTGGTTTCTTCATTCCCCTAAAATGAGTCTTACCAGTAAAACAGTTAAGTTTCCGGATCCAGTTCAGCCCTGTCAAATAAAATATTTCCATGCATATCAAACATTACCAAAAAACATTATCAAATTATCATGCTATGGCGCGACTTTTCTTTGTTGCTGACGTTAGAGCGTTACTCGATCAGTGAGTTCACTATTATACACATGAGGATGTCGTCTTTCAAAGAATCGGTCACCTTTGTTTTATGAATCTATGAACGAATGGCTATTTAGAAATGGCTATTTATAACGATCGTAAGTACAATGAGAGTAACCAACTCGATGTAGTTGGAAAGAGAAATCTTTTTCATTCAATCAAAATGAAACATTTTTGTTTCTAAATTTAATTTCGTAATCCTACAGTCTCATGAATTCCTCTGCAATAGGTGTAAGCATGGATGGTGTTGGGCGTTGCATGTCTACCGGGTAGCGAATCCAGATTTGGGTAAAAATTGAACAACCCGAAAGGTTTTTAGATTAAGGACGAAGAAAGAAAGGACTTCTTTAATTGAATATATATCCACTGTTTTAAAATCTTCTCCCTATGATTCAAATTTATCCTTCGTTTTTTAAGAACAATTACCTGAATTTAAGAATATCATTTTTCGTATGTAAATGCTCACTGTTTTTTTTTCTATCACCAGAAACCTAAAAACTTCATCGGCAAATAATGTCAAAAATGTTGTTTACGTTCATCAATAACTTTGTGTGAGGTCATGTGCTAACAAATCTGCAACTCGCCATGCTCCAAATACAAAATAGTGACTTCATTAAAAATTCATGTCTATTATATCAATACTTTGTGTTGATAAAAGTGTGTCTATCGATACTTGCCTTTCATGTTGACAATCAAAAAATCTAATAGTGGTGTAAGATGCATTATGTTCATATCTATATCGATCGTTCGCTGGGGTTTTCAAAAGAAGGAAATTATCTAACCCTTTCTTAATCTGTTAGAAAAAGACTTCCTACAAAATTATCAATTTTTAACTGTCCATGGTTAACCATTTCATCATTTCTGTATTACTAGATAATCGCCGCCACGGTATGACGGGTGAAAATTGTTTCTATGTTTGAACGAAGCAATTTCCTGTTTGGGGATAGCTTGATAGTTGAAATTTTAACCCTAAAACTAGTGGATTAACCCTCAACTCCAATAGATAGCGTTAATTGTTTTGGTTTCGTCATTCCCTTGAAATGATAGTCGTACCAGCAAAAATGTTAAGTCGCTGGATCGAGTTCAGCCTTGTTACAATAAAGCTTTTCAATTCATGTTAAACATTGGGCCGTGGTAGCCCGATCGGTAGAGTGTCGGATTCGGGGCCGGAGGGTCCTGAGTTCGATGGTCGAAGATCCACCGTCGTCATTAAAGGGGAATGGGCGACGTTAAATATGCTCGTGGTCTCAATGTCCTCCAAGTGAAACGATATCTCTGGGGGTGCTAGCACCAGCAAGCTATTAGCTCATGGTCTAGTTCTAAATTCTCATTAACTGATCGATCCGGTGATGGTGCTGCCATCTATCGGTATAAAAAATAATGGAGGCAAGGCACTTAGTATGCAGTCTTCGACATAAATACAGTTGTAGTCCGTTGTGACTCGGAATAGAAATCGAAATGTTAATCATTACCAAAACATATTATCAAGTGAACATGCCGTGGCGCGAGTTTCATTGTTGACACACACGGGTTACTCGATCATCGGCTATTTGTTATATGAGGATATGGTACCGTAACAATAATAATATACCAAGGACGTTTTTACTTTCTGAACGAAATGAATTTATCTTGAACCAATCTTGCATCGAGAAACACTTTACCGTATCCGTTATAGTGAAATACCGAAATCGGATAATGTCGACTTTCACCTATGGTTCACGGGAAATATTCGAACTTTCGCGAATCGACCGAATTTCGCCGAAGTTTTTGCTACGTGAATGTTAATATTCTCCAGTGAATGTCGCCACTTTTCTGGTTTTGTTTGTTTGATTAGTACGGTAACATCACTACTTAAAAAATAGTCCTGCAGTAGAATATCGTTTATCCGTTCTCCGTTTATCCAGATCAAATTTGTGGAGTTAAAAAAAAAGTCATATTTACTAAAATAGTAAAATTTTAAATTATGATATAAAGAACAAAACCATAATTACGCCATTTGTTTGGTCTTAAATTGATAAAACATCCAAATCCTGTATACAACATGGCGTTCTTTTAGCGTCAGTCTGATATCACTGCAGTTGAATATAAAATGATAAAGTATTTGTTAGAAACAATACTAAGTAACTTTGTTACAAAACATTGTTTCTTGCTGTAACAAAAGATAAGTCTGCCCATTGAAGAATGTGTTTTGCTTTTTACCCATTTACCCGGATTATCCGGATTTTTGCTTACCTGGGTTGCCTTTGGTCTTAATTAGTCCGGAAAAACGAGTTTGTACTGTATTAAGGGTTAAAAAGAGTATAGAAAAATAGAAACGAAAAGTTTCCTTTGTCTAAAAAATGTTTAACCTCTCAACTGCACATTCAAGTATTTTATTTATTATTTCTTCAATTACTTGGAGCTTGAGCTATACTGATATCTTCCGCGCAGTGGAAAAAACAAACGAGTCATTTTATTTGTTGTGAGTTACTTACATTTTAGTACAGACGAAATAATTAATCACGCTGCGTAAAACAGTTTTGTTCAATCACTGGAGCGTGATTTCCCGACTGCTTCCGACCGGATATGAGGTTGAAATTAAAGAACGAAAAAAATTGATAAGTAAAGGGAAATGAGAGATAAGTTTTGAAGTACCGAAGTATCTTAGTGTGAAAAAAGTTCGAATTCGTGGAGTGAGAAATACGTACGTTCTAGAATATTTCAGTATTATTGGATTTCAAAGGAATCAACTGATTTCCCGTACAGATACAGCTTCAGCAGCTATCTGCTCGATATTCAGTTGGAAAGTAGATGCATTTGATCAAGAAGTAAGTGTCAACTGCTTGCATTTCTTTCTCGCTTGTTGCTAAAAATTGATTTATTTTCTTCTTGTTATAATCTGTTTAAGTTTTTTTTTCTTTGTGTTGCCAATTTTAGAATATTTATTTGATGTTAGAAAACTTATTCAAAAACTTAAGGTTTTTAATTGATGTTTCATTGGTAATTGTTTACTGAATTTAAGAGTTAACAAGTGTTTCATTCATATCCATTTATCGATGTTTCACTATTGAAAGGAGCCCGTCAACGTAGTTATGTTATAGACAGAGTAGAATTTTCTATTTAATGAAATTACTCGATTCAAATTAAATAATAATAGCAATATTGGTAGTAAAAATGAAAAAATTAATGATAAAGAAGTATTAGCAAAATGAATAAAAAAACATAGTAATGAGAACGATAATAATAAATATTAATAATAATATTTATAATAAAAACACTAATAATGATAATAATAATAATAATATTTTTTATAATAGTAGTTATTATAACAATGATAAGTTACTATTATTATAATTATTGTTGTTTTTTACTATTATTATTACTATTATTATTATTGTTAATAACATTTTTTAAATGTTTCCTTTAATAACAACCAAAGTAAAAATACTAATAACAGTTATCATAATGAGAATGATAATAATGAAAAATACTACTGCACTACTACCAATAATAAGATAATAGCTATTGCTATTTTTATTTTTATTATTATAACAAAAGTGATAGTAATACTTATTTACAATATTGTAATAATGTTTACTATGATAATAATAGTACATAGTTAAAAAAAGACTTTTGTTTTCAAGGATGTGTCTCAATTATCACGCTTTTATTTGTTGATGAAAAGTATCTTTGTTGATAAACGAAGATAAAATATGGGATCTTATCGAAAGAGAGAAACTTAAATTCTTTAAATAAAGATAAGATATACACTGAAAAAATATGACATATTTCGTTTAAGGGATATCCTCCGTGAAACAAATAGGAAACATTTAAGGTCTCAGGAAAAAAAAACCGTGTATACAGAAACATTTTTCCAAAGATGAAAATACTTTAAATGCAGTTAAACGGCATAGTATACATTCTTATTGATTTGCAGAAGTAAAAAGATTCAACCGCAGAAAAACAGAACTTAAAGATTTTGAATCTTCTTATAACCAAATAGTTATAAATATGTTTAGAAGTTTTAGAGAAATATCTACGCTTATAGGCTCTTGTATTATTAATTGTAAAAATGGCTATGGTGCGTATTTGAGTAAAATTATTATAAATAACTGCTGTGATAAAAGTGTTAAAATTCATGCCAAAATAAGATACACTTGCTAGGTACTTGGCAGATGATGAAAATTAATTGTAGAATTTAATATTTCACGGTACAATACAGCAGTAGAATTTAATACTTAACGGTACAGTACAGTAAAAATAGGGAATACACCTTTCTGTTTGAATAATATTTACTTTAGAGATACGAGAAATGTGTCAATTTATGAGGAATTTTTTAGTCTATAAAACTTAATTCATTAACATTTAGATACGCAATATGCCTCCTTATATTTATAACAGTAGTTTTAATTTCTTTTAACTTTTAAATAAGAACCTAACATTTTAACATCTCATTTGAAACTTGCTACCAAATTTACCACAATATACCAAGTAGAATATTGCAGTGATGTTCTTTAAAGCAATGTTTGTAAATATATTAGAGTAGAAGGGAGGAGGTGGAGTTTCAGAGGGTACTACAGCAATAGGTTCCGTGTGAAGATGGTTGTTTTTCGTATTGAACTGTTTTCTTCATAAAGAATCACCCAATCTATTAATACATTTTTAGTAGATATCACGTCATTTGGTAATGCTGGCAACAAAGACTCAGATTTTCCATTATACTTTGGTTGTTTTGTTTTACAAAATTAGAGAAGTTTAAAATTCGATAAATGTTAGTGTTTATATATGGGGTGTTTGAGAAATAAACCCCCTACTTTTAAATGACATAACAGCAAAGTCGTGTGCGATAGCAAGGTGAAAAGGTGTTGTATATTGCACCAGCACTCTGAAATTTTTTATATACCGGTTTTCGAAAACAGTTCAAAATTCAGAGAGCGTTGTAGCCAAATGTTTTTTAATTAGTGTATGAAAGTGCTTAATGAACAACGGGGTTAAATCTCATTGCGATGGGTTCGATATGACCACCTTTCACAGCAGTAATGTGACCGTTAGATTGCATAATGTTACGGCTGTGAAAGTTAGCCATATCGAACGAACTGGCTCGATACGGGCAATTAAATAAACCTCTGTTCAATAAGCGCACTTCCATACACCAATCAAAAAACATTTGACTGCAGCACTCTCTGAATGTTTGAACAATTTTCGAAAACCGGTGCATCAAAAATTCCAGAGCGCTGATGCATTATACAACTTGTTTAACTTTTCTATCTCACACAGTTTTGCTGTTATATCAATTCAAAGTAGGGGCGTTTTTTTTCAAACTGCATAATACCCTGTATAATACATTGGCTGTCGCCATTGCAAAAATCAAACTTTATATATTTATTACAAATGTACATAACTTAACCAATGTAGAAGGAAAATATGTGACGTTCTTATATTTTTGGAGTTAAGCATATGTTTTTGAGTTAAGCATTCTTTTTGAAAAAAAGTTCTAGTATATTTTAAAATTCAACTTCAGAGAACATTTAAGTTCAGTTTCTGAAACGAAAACATGACTAACCAGTATGCCTCAACTAAACTTATGGCTACTTAAGTGTCTTTTTGATCAGCTTTATTGATAGTCTCTAAAGATTTAAACTCGTCTGTTAACGCGAGTGTGTGTGTATGTGTGTGTACATGACCGGTGCATAGAATGTACACGCTACATAGTCATTTAATTTTAAACAACTAATGGTGCTTCGTGCATAAAGTTCCATACATTAGAAAATAAACTGTGTGAACAGGCGAATTCATCGCCCTGGTAGTAAAATGCCGAACTTAGAAACAGTATCTCGAAAGTTACTGTAAATATAGACAAAAAGCTAATAAGAAGATTTTCCCGCTCTATCAATTTCGAGGGAAATAATGCGCATCTAAAAAATCATGCTCCAAAAGCGGAAGTGGGACGTTATCAATTGCGTCATTTCCCTGTAATTGCATCAATGTTCCTGTGTGTATGTGTGTGCGTCTTACAGCGCTCTCTGTACTTCTAGAATCAAACTGACGGAAGTGACGTCGGAAATTGCGAATTTACACTCCCTTTTGTACAAAAACAATTGAACACATACATATATACATGTAAATGTATGCTCAAAATTTGAAAAAAAAAGGAAAACTGAATTTTTAGTGTAATTATTATATTATAATAGAAAATGCAGACACAAATAAAGATTGAACGCTTTGACAAGTGATGGATAGTATTGAGATAATTTTTAAAGAATATTTTCAATAGAGAAATTAGCTAAAATAAACTTATTGTTTTTTCTTTTTTTGAAAATCACCTGAGCTAGAAACTATTTGAAGAAAGTTTAAAAATCTAATCACACTCGTTAAAATCTTGAGAAAGCAGTACATTCATTATGTAAAATTCCCGCTAAAATCTATTTTTCTTTTAGTTAGGGTGTCTGCTACTATCTTCTAATTTGTGAGATAATGATGCATTTTTATTAAAAGATTTATAATTTTAAGTGCCTTCCATGAAGACCTAAACCCCAATGAAAATTTTTTCCCCATCAAATCTAGATTTTTACATAGAGTTTGAAGAAAAACATTTAAAGTGAAGGGAATTTTATAAAAAACTGACAAAAGCTCTCTTTTTGTCCGTTAATAAGATTTTTCAGAAAGGTAAAAATGGTGAGTGGAAGATCTGTTTGGACACTTACATTTTAGAAAACTTTCTCAAAGACAAATTCAAACCAATTTTGAAAATATACTTTATTTTCCTGTGTATACTTTCTTTGCATAACCCTGCGTAACGTTTATTGATTCCTATACTTTTATTGTATACTTAATACTAGATCTCTAATGAGCAGTTTTTCTATGTCCCGTTCCGTCCCACAAACATACAGATATACATATTTTTTTATTTTAAGGCTATCAATATTCATTCAGTACCAATACACGTTGGCAGTGAGTATTATGTGAAAAAATATCAAATACCTCCATAACTTCAAATAAAATGAAAATACGATGCTAGAACTAGCTTTTGAAATCTGTTCCATTCCGTTACAGTCCAGTACATTCTTTGAAAAAGTTTAAAATCTATTGCAGGGATTTTTCTCCTCACAGAGCCTAGTCGTTTTTTAAAATTTTTAGGTATGTACAAAATAATTGATGAATGAAAGTACAAAATAAAAACAAATTAAGCAGAGATAGCATCTAAAAGAAGCTTTCCGGAAGTATAAATATTCAAGGAAAAAGAAGCAAAGAAGCACACACACGGCAAAACAAGAAACTGACAGGAAACACGTAATGAGTTCGAATTGTAATGGAAAGGGAAGTTATAATAATAAAGTATGGAAGTCGTTACATCTTTTAGAGACACCCCTAATTAATCTTCCATCTCAAAATAAACAAAAACTCAAAAAGACATTGCTACGATTTCCCAAAACTCTTTCAAAAGCTGAGTGGTCACTGAACTAGTTAATGACCACTCATTCTTAAAAATGAGAACGATCAGGAAAGCAATGTACTGTTTAAGAACAATGTTTTAACTGTGAACATTTTATTCTAAAGACTTTTCCACTATTTCAGACTGATGAGTTCATAACAATTACAGAATTGCTGTCTCTGGGTGTGACAGCCGGAATGTCGATGTAGTGCATGTAGTTCTGCCTTAGCCCTGGCTTAAGGACAGTAATTTACTACTAAATTCAGAAGTTCTGCCTTTAATTTATCAATTGAACCTTTGCAGGCTCTCACTAGTGAGATAAATTTATTTACCAGTTGGTGGGCCGGCTTAAATTCAGTGAGATGACATCTTTCTCCAGCTAAGTTATTCATCATTCCAGACTGATGAGTTCATAACAAGGGCATCCTTGTATATTTATTACTTGCTATAAGTAATAAATATAGTTATTCCTTACTTTTTGCTGTGTTTAGTGCACGCGTTCGTTCTCCAACTATAAAACGAGGTATACATTGCAACTACAGTGACCGCCGCATATATGAATCAAACTTGTTCGAAACAGTCAAGAAAAGCATGCTGATCCAATAAAGCAAAAATTAGTTTTGTTTTTCATCTGGAGCCCTACATAAAATTTACATTACGTCACTTTAGATCAAACAAGATGAAATATCGTTAAAAGTAACCGTTTGTTTAAAATGCTCATTCTTGGATAGTTAAAAAAAAATACCATAAAGCAGAACGAAAAAGCAATTACAAATTTCAAATTTTGAGTTCTTTGAAAAAAATATCTATTGTTGATTGCTTAGAAGGGGCTGCAATTAATTTAGACTTTTTTTAATTACCATAAAAAATTCTATAGTCCTTTAGAGCTCAGAATTGGTTGCACGTTGCATCAATGTTGACGCTACTGATGATAGAGCTTAGAGCACAGATGCCACCTAAACAAAATGACTCTCTCTGTCTCACTCTATGTTTGACTTCCCCGAGAAAACTGTCACTACAAGTGCATAACAATCCGCCTTCCCCTTCTTACCCTGTTAGAAAAACCACTTTTTGAAAGACATAGTTTTACGAAAAGAAGACGAGTAAAAAGACTTCAGTGATGCACCATGTGATTGCGAAAAAAGTTTAATTTTTACGTTCAGTGGCATGATTGATTCAAATATCCGACAGTTTTATAATGTTGATGCGAGGTTTTGTTCTGTTTTTGAGATTTTGATTCATAAAAGTGGCTGATTCAATTCACTACAAAATTTTAATTATAATGAGTCATATCTTAAAATAAAAAATTGTGTGTAACACCAAAAAAAGACTCGTTAAAAATGAGTTTAAAAAAAAAAGTTATTTTCCTTTGACTACAAAATTTTAAACTTTCACAACAACATTTGGTGTTTCTTTAGAGTGAAAAATATTTTTTAGGTACAAAAGTAGGACTTACAGGACTGGTATTATACTAAAAAGTAAAAGTATAAGTACACAAGATGTAACTCTTGTAGAACTATATTAAAGCTTGGTCGAGCATAAATATGAAGCAAAACACAATAAAATATATTAAACTACTTGTTTCTGTTTGTTTATTGTCCTTTTGTAGAAGATTTATTGACATTACTGGATTTTGTAACTTTTAACAAATCTAACGTAAGTTTTTTCACAGCCGAACCAATGAAGCAAAAGTCATCGTCGGAGCTGCCGAAGTAGTTTCAACGAAGCTCCATACCAATCGACGATTTCACTGATTTCCCAAGCAATTTTTGTTCAAGACATCAAACTGACAACATTTGAACCCAGAGCTTGGAATTTTAAAAGAGAAAAGAAACAATAATGCGCCTAGATAACTTTTCCGTTCATGAAAATGAAACGATTTGGACTTATATAGATTATGATGGTAATGGATCCCAAAATCTACAAAATTCTACCCAGCTGATCTCATGTAGTGTTTTTAATGAATATCCCCCAGAACTGATGGATTTTGCTGCTGTTAGTTTTACTCTGTTCAGTATTTTCGGCATCTTTGGAAATTTTATTTCAATATGGGCACTAGCCAAGTGCAAAAGACTTCGAAATGCAACAACTGCATTCATAATCAACTTGTGTGCAGCTGATTTATTGCTTTCTATTTTCACAATGCCTATGTCAGCTCTTTCTTTCTTCGAAAGAGGGTGGAGCTATGGAGACTCGCTCTGCGTTTTGTTCCCTCTAATTCGATACTCCAACTTTGCCGTGTCACTGGAAAGTTTCATCGCTATAACGATCAACCGGTACATACTTGTTGTGCACCCGAATATCTACCAAAAAGTGTACAGAACAGCTAATGTAGTTATCATGATCGCTGTCATGTGGCTGTCTACATCTCTGACGTGGATTTTCCCTCTTTTTGAAATCTGGGGACGGTTTGGTTACGACCCTAAAGTTGGGACATGTACCATTTTGCCACTTAATGGCAAATCACCAAAAACACTTTATTATATTTTAGGCTTCATATTACCATCTTTTACTTTCGTTTTCTGCTACTCTAGAATTTACTGTGTCGTCCATCGTGCTTCCGAAACCATACGCAAAAGCAGCATGCCTATGCGAGTTCCAAGGGGCCTTTCCTTCACTAATAAAAGAAGAGGCTGGTTGCGCAAAAGTTACAGACTTTCGGAAATGCCATCACAAGAAATCAGAGAAGTCACTTCAACAATAATGAAAATCGACAAGAAACAAAACCGGAAAGATTTGAAAATTCTGAAAGTGATGATAGTGATTTTTGTCACATTTGTACTTACATTTTTCCCTGTGTCTTTTGTTAAAATTTTAAGAAAGGAAAATGATCTTCCCATAATGAATGTGTTTGGGTATTTAGGAGTTTACTTTTCTAGTATTATTAATCCCGTGATTTATATCGTCATGAGCAGAGAATATAGGAAAGCTTATGCTGAGCTTTTTTATCAGAAAAGTTCTGACATTTCCAGTTCATTCCCAAAGAAGCGCTATCTTATGTAAAATAAAATTGTTACACATTCATAATCACAATTAAATGTTTGTTTACATTAATCCTTTCATTCGCATTGTCATGAGCAGATAATTTAGGAACGTTCATGCAGAATTGTTTTAACTGGACAGTTCTGTTATTTTCATTCTTTTCCCAAGACAGACCAACAGCATGTCGCCGTTTAACCTGCAAGACCTGTAGTTTCGAAATCGTTAGACTTAGATTTGAACTTCAAGTTGAAAAAAATGTCAAAATTAGATGCAGAGTAAGATGTGAAAAACTTGAAGTAAGGGCAAAAAATAGTGAAAAATAAGAAATTTAAGTTTTTTTATATGTCCACTCTCCCAATTTAGAGAAATAAATATAAATACCAACACACAAGATTTAAAACATTTGCCACCAAAACTCAAGGAGAAACTCGAGTTCAAAATTGGCAGGGGCCGAACAGAAAACAAAATTTGATCATATCGCCTTTTCACAAAAATAGCACATTATAGCAATAAAAAAACAAAATACTTAAATTTCTCATTGCTATTGAAAAATAAATGCAAATGTTATGCAATAGTACTTAAAAACAAACTACAAAAGTAAAATAAGAAATAACAACGTCAAAAAGCACAAATTGCAGATTACTGCAGTTTGTGCAAAAGACATCACTTTTTTAAGCTCATTTTATTTGCATTAAAAAAGACATTCCTTGTAACGCCGAAACACGTGTCTGTAGTTTTCTACAATTTGCGCTCTTTGACGTTATTATTTCATATTTTACTTTTATGCATAAAGGTATTTATTTAACTCAAATTACAAAAGCTCGTAAAATTTGAAAATGCACTTAGAGGTGCGACATCGATGGCAAAACGTCAATGTTTCAAAACATCGATGTTAGAAATTAAAACATCGATGGTATTGAAACATCGACCAAAAAACATCGATGTTTCCAAACATCGATGTTTTAAAACATCGCTCTTTTTATCAATGTATAACATATATTTTTGAATATACTACACTAATTTAAGCAATACAAAAGAATGCGTACCCGACGAATATATTGAAAATACTAAACCTCAAATCATGAATATAATTTACTAAGAATAATTTAGCAACATCTTGGTATTATAGTAGGACAAAAATTGATAATATATAAGACAAGCACCGATTAATACAAACTAGTTATAGTAATAAGGAAATATTTTCGAACTTAATGAAACTAAAAGTAAATTTACATCAAAAAAGAATCTAAGAAAAAATGTATCATAGCACTTACCGTCTGTTGAATGATGAGAAAAAGTTGTGCTAATTATTTTAAAAACAAAAAATCAGTTCAAGCAATTATTTTTAAGAGCAAGAAATATGTGTTGTACTGTTAGTTAATAATTAAACACAAATCTTAAGTAATCGAGGGACAACTTGTTGGGAGAAGTCGATTAGTAACCCCGACTATTGGTGTTGACAGTTTGGAGAAAAAGAAGTTTGTTTACTTTGTCCACCCAAAAGCACATTTCTCTTTTCGCAGACTATCTCACCAGTCAGAGAAACATCTCTTGCCGATGGCAACTTTTGTTCCATCAGGTTGGTAATGGTTCCATCGCTAGGTAATTAAGTTTACTTATAGAGTTGCCAAAAAAATGTTTTTTTTTTGGCAACTCTATAAGTAAACTTAATTACCTAGCGAGAAAATTGGAACAAATTTTATGATAATTTTCAATTAAAATGCAAAAACATGAACATCGAAAAAGCATCAAAACCAAAACATCGATGGTCCAGAAACATCGAAAGTAAAACATCGATGTTTCCAAAACATCGACATCGATGTCTCACTCCTAATGCACCCATATAATTTTAAGCCCTTATTGGTCACTATATTTTCTCCCAAAGGTGTAATTGACTGAGAGTGTAAAGTGAAAAATACGAACACACGAAATGCTGATTTTCATATCTCTGCGAATATTAAACGTACTAATGTCAAATTTCTCCCACTCTAATTGTTTTTTCATGCATTTGATTTCTTTGAAAACATGTAGGTGACTTGGGAATTCTATAAAAAGCAGTATTTCGTATATATGCAGTTTTCACTTCTTTTTGTTTTCGTTGAAAATTTTTAATATCTTAAATCTTCATCTCATTTTGACCATTTTGGCAACTGAAAGCATGCATCTAGAATTAACAATAGAAAAATTGTGGTATTGCAGGCAAAAAAAAACTGACGCGCTGTATATTGTGTAATTAAAAGTTTAATAATTATTTACTGTTTTCTTATTTTACTCGTTTGGTCATGTTATTAAAACTCATTTAAATATTTTATGTCTTTCATTACCTTTCTAAATACGCGGTTTGACTGTTGTAGATACCAAGCAACTTCATAATGTAAAGCAGTGAAGTTGAAACAAATACATATACCGTAAACTCCCGATTATCGGCGGTCGGATTATCCGCGGATCTTTTCACAATTTTTGCTTTTAAACTTATGATTGTGTTCTTGTTCGCTTTTATATTTACATATGTTTTTTATATTCAGTTTTAGTATATGCAATGTAGCAATGTTTTTAGAATAATTTAAATGTTTGTGTGAGTGTTATTATTGATTTTTAGCTATTATATATGCACAAAGTATCGTTGTTTACCTAATGTTCGGATTATCCGCGGTTTTCGCTTATCCGCGGTTACCGTGCCACCCTATTCCACGATAATCGGGAGTTTATAAAGAAACTATTCTTGATGATATACAGATTATGTACAAAATAGTATGAACCAGAATCCTATCACATTATACATTTTAAGCTATTAACGTCACTCTTTTCAATTGTTGTTTTTGTGTCCGTAATAAACTAGTACGAAAAGATTGGTGCCATTTCCTCGAAAGGTTGGACGTCTTTATTAACAGATAAGACGACACAAGAAAGATTTAAAACACATAGAGACGAAATAACACCCAGGGCACCGGCGGGAATCGAACCCGCAACCTCCGGCACGTGAAGCGAAGCTTCTACCATAGAGCCACGGAAGCCCCACTTTTTTCAATTAATTTTACTGATTAGGATGTGGCTTGTTATTCAATGGAGTTAATGCTAATTCACTCTCACAATTTGTAATGCCTTTAAATTTTGTACAAAATTCGTAGTTTTGTAGTTGGGGTTTATTGTAACAGTTGTTTGACAGTAAATCTTAATACATCTAAAAAATAAAAGTCGTCGCTCAAGTAGAGATAACTAAAACAGTCGACGTACATATGCAGTCAAATAAAGTTTCCAATTAAAGTTTTCACGATATAAACCAGTAACGCATCGGCAAAATTACATCAGTTAACCAGTTGTAGGATATACATATACTACCATCAATAAAATATTATTTATTTTTAATAATCTTTTTTAAATTTCCATTAATCATCGAAAGTTTCAATTAGGTTTTTCTCAAATCTAGAGATTTAGAAGTCATGACTTTCCCTGGAAGTTTGGCGATGGTTTAATATTTTTTCTTGTTCAATGTATGTTTAGAATAACTTTCATGAAATAGATCAGTCATTATTTTAACTAAAGAAACAGAAACGACAAGTTTCAAAAACTTCAATTTTCGTTAAAATGATAGTTAACGTGAAAAAAATAGCAAAATTAGGTTGAAATGTCGAGTAAGAAAAATATCTAACTGAATTAAAAGGTGGGGATAGTGGTAGTCATTTTATACGAATGCAGAAAGTTCGACAGTTTAAGATCAGTTAGTTACATAAACCCAGATATTTAAGAATTTCCATAAAATGATTAATGAAAGAAAATTTTATGAAAATAGTCGGAATAAAAATTTTAGGATAATTTAAAACAAAGAACATCAGTTAAACCATAGCTTTTGATAATAGTAAAGCTTCAAAAGCTACTCAAAATAGTTATAGTATCGTTCGGATATCTTCTTTACTAAAGGTGTAAGTATGTCTGGATGTCTGGATCTCAAAGACGCGCATAGCGCCTAGATCGTTCGGCCGATTTTCATAAAATTTTGTACAAAATTAGTTTGTAGCATAGGATGTGTACCTCGAAGCGATTTTTCGAAGATTCGATTTTATTCTTT
Source organism: Uloborus diversus (assembly GCF_026930045.1). Taxonomy (NCBI): domain Eukaryota; kingdom Metazoa; phylum Arthropoda; class Arachnida; order Araneae; family Uloboridae; genus Uloborus; species Uloborus diversus. Next base: position 140,088,641 of record NC_072735.1, on the reverse strand, counting down.
TTATATCCTAATTTTAAGAAAATTTTACCGAGCAAATTATCACAACGCGGAAGAATAAATTACGCAATTACCATAACGTGGAACCGTATTATGGGCAAGCAAATGAATATAACAAATTGGCGAGAAATTCATCATCCATTATTTTTAAACATACAGGCGAACCAAATGACCTTTTAAATTTCTACTACGGGCAAAGTCGTACGGGTGACACTAGTTGGTTATAAAATAGATAACTTCGGTACTGTCTAACCACGGATTGTATGGAAAGGCAAAAATCCGGTTTGCACGCGGAAATGGAAGCATCTATTAGTTTACAGGGATGTCAGATTTTGCAGATGTATGTTAGCCTCTAAACTAAGCAGAGTCTCATTCAAATGAGTGGAATACGCGCATAAAATTTTTATTTCCCCCTAATTCAGATGGAGTCGCCTTAACTGGATGTTTGCCTATTCCATACAATCCGTGATCAAACAGTAAAATACAAGCAATACCAAAAGCTTAAGACAAAGAACATCAATTAAAAATCAGTTTGGGATTAGTAAAGAACAAAAAACTGTTTAATATAGTTATAGAAATGTCCTGAAACTAGTTATAAAATAATCAACTTTAATACAATACAAACAATACCTGAATAATGAAGACAACAAACATAAATTAAATCATAGCGTGAGAATAGCGGAGCTTTACAAACTACTCAAAATATTGGGAGTCGTATCCGGAAATTAGTTATGAAATAATTAACTTTACAATATGAACAATTCTTAGTCAGTAAATGAAGAGATAGACAGAGAGTAAAGCTCTGACAGTCTTAGATGCTATGTCCTCATTGCTTTTAAATGAAGACGGTTCCTATAATAATTCCTGAAGGATTAAGAAATTCAATGTTGCGAAATCAGTGGATGATTTGTTAAATGAAGATAATAATTCTATTTAAATGTTCAATGACAATTAAATTGTATAACCTGTTACCGGAACTGCGAAAGGTGAATGAACTCTTGCAGTTCTGAGCAAACACACGCTGAAACGCTTTTTGATTTCTCAGAACGCAAAGTGGTAGCAAATGTACGAAAACTAAATCCTCAGAAATATGTAGTGTGTCTATTTGAGAAAGGCTGTTGAAAACGGCAAAGTATTTAAATTTTTTACAGTTGGGTCTGCATACTAAAATATGAATTTAAAAGAAAATTCCGCTTTTTGCTAGAAATCATCAATGCACCAAACCACTGTAATTTGCCATTTTGATCCCACACAATGGAATATCCCGCTCATTAGAAAAAAAAATTTGTAGAAAATCTGCTATTCCACTAAGCAGGCTCGACTGCTTTTAAATAGTAGTAAATTACTTTCGGCTGTAGCTTTATGTATATACCACTGAACGTTTTTTTTTTATTTCGCACCTATTGATGGTGGGGAAAACCTGGACTTTGTTCACGCTCATTTTTTTTTTTTTTTGCCTTCATTCTATATGACCGAGAGCATATTCTGTTTTTCAAGAAACTATGTTATGTAGTTGAAAAGTTTGATTTATTTCACACATTAAAAAAAGAAAGTAAAGATGTTTCATTTGGTTACAATCAATGCGAGTTTTAGGAGGAGACTTGATAACAATGGGATACTTTAAGGTTTAAGTAGCTTTTAAGTATCCCATAAGTAGCGAAGGCCTTAAATCCTTAGTTTTAAAAACGTTTTAAATAAATTCCGACGAAAAATATCGCTTTCTAAAAGATATTTAAAATTATTTTATTCTGTATTATAGTTACGAGGGGACGATATAGATTTTTTTTCGAGAAAAAATATTTAAACATAGTTGTTACATGATTTGTGAGCGAAGAATCTAATGTTAGGGATCTAATTTCTTTCGATTTTCTCGTTTTCGAGTTACACGTGACTGAAAATTAGCATATAAATGGTTGGAAAGGTTTAGAGTACTGGACGGAAAACAGAAGTTTCTCTTTCACCTTTAAAATACTAATTAACAGAGTTAAGCTTAAATTATTTGCATGGACACCAAGTTTAATGTTAGCCTATAAAACTAATAGATTGTTTAAGAGAACGACTACTAGACAGTTAAAGTCTCATAAGCATTGTATAGCGAACTGTCAATGGATGATATACGCGAGAACGTCAAGTTGTTTGTTCGTTTTCAAATCCTTAGGCCTCCTTCACATGACGCAACTTAGTTGAATAACCTTTTGAATGGACAGTTATTAGGAAGTGTAACCAGATAGAAAAGTGCAGGAATCACTGGTCATCTTTCACACAACTGTCAACTGTTCCTGCTGTGTCCGGCAAGCCAGGCACATGGGCAGCTACCATTTTCATCCCGATCAGTGTAATTGACTTGATCAGTGTAATCGACTTAAGCTGACTACACAGTTGGATATTGAAGAACGCTTGCTCTACACACGAGTAAACTAGTCGAGTCAACTCGGTTCAAGTTTAACGGCGTTGTGGAGCAGCTGCTAGAATACATTCGGCTTATTAGAAGAAAAGTTGATTAAGCAATGTTTCCTCGTGTGAAGGCAACGCAAAACGACATTCAACTAGTTGATAGCAACGTTTTCAAAATGTTGATTCCACTATCCTCCTTGTGTGTATGATGCTTTATTGTTGTTTGTTCACTACAATACTTTATGTAACCATTTGTAAATCTGGGGGGGGGGGTAGGGGGGCTCACAACGCTCCTAAATGAGAAGCTTGGGTGCAAGCCATGAAATTCAGAGATCGCAATTGATGGACTATCAAAAAAAAAAAAAAACATATTTTCAAATCTGCAGCACATATCGCAATAAATAGGTGAATTTAAAGAGAAATAGACCAAGTTTTTTTTCCCAAGAAGTTTTAAGTAGGAGGGATCAGAACTAGTATGCGAAGGGGTAAGTGGGAGAATGTTAAATAATTTTCTCGTTTTTGGTTTGACATCTCTGAGTAAGCTGTCACGTAACCACGTAGGTGTCTCGCTACTGTCAGTGTATTTCCAGTCTCAAATCTGCCAAACCAAACGCGTTGCACAAGAGAAAGTTTTTTTTTTTTTTTGCAGTGTTAAGTATTTTTTTTCATCCTTAGTTATTTTCTTATAAAACATATAATAGTAGAGCAATTTACCAAAACTTATTAACATTAGGGCCGTTTCCATGGACACTTTCGACCCCGGAAAAAAACCTGCTTTTCACCGCATTTCGGTTATCAGCGGGCTTTATGTGGAATCTTTCTACTTCTGCTAGCTTTTGGAGTGAAAGCGGTGTTTTTACCCAGAATGCATTACGCAAAACAAGTTCGTCTACTAGCCGCTAAGGATGCTGGGTAAAAACCGCTTTCTCTGGTATAATGGGAGAACCTCTTTTTACATGGAAACGGGGAATTTTTCAATCGGTTTTTTTTGCGGAGCCAGAGCGGGGATTTACCGGGTCGAAAAATAAGTTGTGAACGCGGCTATTGAATAACCCATGCTTCTACGTAACAAACGACGTCTTATTCGGATTATTTCATGAAACCATTTTTAAACCAGTGTAAATTGATTTCAATGCGGCGAGTTGGGGCTAGTAGACCGACTTTTGTTTGTGTAAGTGTGCAAATTTGCATAATTGCCCCAAAATAAATTTTTTAGAGTCAAAACATTAAACAATTGAAAGGAGGGTACGAATCCCTTGGTCACCCCATTTGTATACGCCGCTGCGTATCACTTATTCTAATATGTGTAATAGTTTCAAAAATAAATGTGTTTTGAAATCGAGTCCATCGTTTGTTCTCAGCATGTATTTATTTATAAAAGATGTATAAATGAAACGTTTATTATTCATCTACTTCAGGCTGAATTCTGTTGAGAGGTACATCCAACATTAAGAATTTTTTAAGTTGTTGTTTTGGAAGCATTTAAATGACATTAGAATAAAAAATTTAAACATTTGGACTTTCATTAAAATATTTAAAATTGACCATTTGTTACCTTTTATCCAATATTTCTGCCAATGCGCGGTCTGAAGACATAAATATTAATTTTTTAAATTGTTTTTCGCGTGCTTAGGATGACTTTATTTTGCCACCCTTTTGAGTATATACCACTGAAAAGGGATAAAAGGGGGAGATAATGATGCTTTCAAATCTTAAAGCAAGTATCTCAAGTCTCACGATATATTTTAAATCAAGATATTGGAAGAAATCAGGTTTCTTCCACTCGTTTCACGCAAAACGTGTCCCCTATTCGTCGTAATTGAAACATGTGACTTGGGATCTTCACCTCAGCGTTTCCTAAGTCAATGATTGGACTTGCTCCCTTCAGTTACTAATTTCTGCTCTAAGGTATAGACATAACTTTAGTGCAGTAACATAAAAAAAACTATGCTACATAACATAGGGAGTAATAACAGAAACATCATGTTTGCAATATAACAGTGCGACTTCACTTCTGTTGAATAAAACTTCTTCAGCTTAAACGCCATATTATCACTCATGCCACAATTTCGCTTACATCGCACATACTCTGGCAGATCATAAAGTTTCAAATCCGAAAAGGGATTTGGTTAAGATAAGCAAAGGAGATATAGGGAGATTTGCTTACCCTTTACACGTTCTTTGCCAAAACCTTCACTGGTGGGCGTCTCAAAATATTTTAATTCTGTGCCACCATCATCACTATAGGATGACGAGCATATAATTTTCAATAAAAATCAGTCACATCATCAATGAATCAAGGCAACCATGTAGCGCTCTAGGGTAATTTTTCTTGGAAAAAATTTCAAACACGGACACTTTGTTCCATTTTTTGCTTTTAGCGACATTACTGGCGTACTTCTCATTCAGATAGTGTAAGTTTCAGTGGAATTGGTAAGAATGTTAAAGAGGACGCCTGTTCAAACTTTATGATACATGAAAAAGAGTTGGCATTGAAATAACTGTATTGAGCTTGCAAATCGGGATTTACTTTTAGTATGCAAAGTAAACCACGTGAGCGTCATTTATCATCTAGTTCGGACATTCTAAACGAAATTTGAATCAAGAATTCTTTATGGCGATTATGAAGGCAACATTAGCAGCTTATTTTTCTCGAGTAATGCCTATACGACCCTTGTGTTCGAAGCAAATGGAAGCATAAATACACTCCAACACATTGCTTTAAATGTACAGTTCTGGAAAAAAACACACACAACACCTAAATATTCAGCCGACAAAAAACTTCATTAAGTCTACAGAAAGAAAATTTAGCAGGCAGCCATATTGACAATGAGTTTAGCTCACGATTTTAAAATTTTAGTTTGAATCTCTTCTCACTTCCTTCACGAAGAAGATGGAGTAATCGGGAAAACAATTTCACTCACACTTTCTTGCTTAATTTCAATTTTTCTCACACCCGAATGAGTATTGTGAGTTGCTTAGTTAAACCCATCTACAGATGCATATGTATCTCCGAAGGTAGGGACAAACCCTACATCCGTTTAAAGCATTTCCAAGTTAATTATCATGAGTTTTTTCGTGACGTTCGCATGTACGTGTAAAAGTATGTGAGCATGTATGCACTTATCTCGCATTGCTCAAAAAGGCTGCAATTTTGCACGTACAGACAGTGAGGGGATCAGTTGTGCACCTTCCCTTTTGGTTGCTCTCCAGTATTCCAAAATGAATATTTGCTCGTGTTTTGTGGCCGATCAATGTTAATTTCAATACAGACTGAAGTGGTGTTATAAATTGGCGACCGTTTAGCGATGTATCGACAAGTATTCTTTCGGTATATATTTTTTTTCCCGTTAGCTTTCGTCCTATTTCCCAGCTTTGCAACACATCATTTTTTAAAATTTTTGTGTAATTCAAATAGGAGTCATTTTTTTTTAAAGTTAGACAAATTTGATAGTTGATGCCTTCAATGTTCCTGAAACTTTCAGAATATATTGCTAGTATTATGATACGAAAAGATTCTTTTTCTAAAAAACTGGTTTGTTTGTCCTTGAGTAGGGGACTTCAAAAGGAATGAGTAACCATGCCAATTTTTTAAGATGTGGATTCTGTTTAATACCTATTTCCATGCCAGCATAAATAATTTGGGGGCTCACGCATGTCTTTGAGGGCAAAGGTCAATTGAAAATTCTATTTCCGATACTTTTTTTGCCTTGTTTATGTCCGGATATCTGCTAAAGCCACGAGTGATCCTCGGAAATACGTATGGAATTACTTACTCAAAATAGTTTAGTGATAAAAAAGCCATAAAGCAGCAAGGGTTTCTCTTGGCTTTAGCATTTAAAAGGTCTGCAAGTTGATAATTTTCAAAAAACGTTCAAGTTTCGGGCTCAATAACTCTGTGTGTGACGGGTCAATAACTGATACAAATGCAGTTATAGTCCATGTGGTGTAGTTTTACGTCTAGGATAGAAACATATGGCATCTAATCAACTTTTTAAATTACATGTTTTCAAAGTTGATAATCAAAGGTGGATAACAAAAATGATAAAAAATTGAGGTCAACTACTCTAAAAGGAATGAGTCAAATATCTTTTAGCAAGAGCTGTAATTTTACTCCACGTGGTTTAGTTTTAGACTCATGTCAGAAACTTATGAGATCTAATCAGATTGATTAATTTAACGGTCAAAAAATGATGATTTCAGAATAAAAGCATGCTTTTCACGAGTTTCCATGATTGCTACACAAAATCTAATGAGCTCAGACTCACAAAAATACTAGAACCAACCAACATCCAAAATGTCAGGCTTCCAGTGGGATAAAATTGTCTGCAACCTTAATGAAAACATGGCACTTCGTCTCACAAAGCTGATCCTTCATTTTGGAGCATTATCTTGAGAGATCCAAGATTCTCAGGATTTGGATCTCGGTAACTGAAAATTTGTATAGGTTAGTTTCAAAGAAATCTCGACACCTCTCTAAAATTTCATCCAATTTGGAGATGCTGGTGAATTGTGCATAATGTTACATTAGAGCCAATCCACATCAACTGGCCTGCCTTTTCATATTGTCCCGCTCAATCATCTTGGATAAAATTTTATAGAGGTGTAGAAATGTACACTGCTCAAAACAATTTTGGGGAGTACATGGTTTTAACAAAATTACGCAAATATGTATACTAATAAATAACATAAAATGAATAATCCATAATTTAAAGCCCACCAGAAAACGGAAGAAGAATAATTTATATGCAAATCACTGTTCATTACATCAAAAACCAGAAAAAGGAGATACGGGCAGAAATTGGGGTGTTGAAGAAACGTCTGTTTTATTGCCGTAACTGTGAAATTCGATTGCGCCAAGAGACAGGAAATGTTAGACGTCGACCAGGGTAAGGTTGACCACACGCCACTGAAGCAACTTATAACCGGTATATACTGATAACAGGCCGTCGAAATAGAACAGAGAATGCTACGCAGCTGCAAAGACAGTTGCTCTTGGCAACAGGACGAGGGATATCCATCCAAACAGTACGTAATCGGCTTCGTAAGGGAGGGCTCTATGCACGTAGGCCAATGGTCTGCATTCCGTTGACCCCACGCTACCGTGCGGCCTGAAGAAGATGAGCTGTTGAACATCGATATTGGGAGCAACATGACTGGAGCCAAGTGCTGTTTACAGATGAGTCCCAAATCAGTCTGGAGTGTCACCAAAGATAGCAAAAGTAGAAGATTGGACACTGCGTGAGTGTATTGTCGAGAAAACAACGACTTCTAATAATGATGGTATGACACAAAAGCTAACATACAGGGAAAGTGAGCACGCGTTTGGCGCCAATGTTGAATTGGAGTTTCTCGGAATTGGCTCAGAAGTTGCTTGGGTTGCTATAGCTTTTGACTCGGAATTCCAAGAAAAAAGAGGGGCGCAAGGTTTGTTGAGGGGAACACATGACCACAGACACGACGGGATACTAATTACCACCCCGATGTCCGATCAATGATAGCAAGATAGTTTGTGATCGTTCTCTATTCCTGGCTTTTTTTCTGAAGAATGGATGCCAGATGTGTGCAGCGGGCATTTGCTTTGTTGAAATCCAACTGTGCAGTTAAATTGCGTTTGGAAGAAAAGTACACTTGCGGAATTGATGGACTTTTTACTCACAAGCATATTTCACTTCTATCTTTTCTTCTAATATTATACATAAATAGTCCAAAAAATAAACATATTTAATTTTTCAACATTTTTATCGGATGGTTGTGAAAGCACATTCACCTCCCCCCTTAGCCCTTACTTAACCGTTGTGCAATGCATGCTGTAACTTTTTAGTTGATGAATTTGACTCCCATCTGCTCACTTTAATGCCTGTAAAAGAAGCGTTCCCGAAACTAAAACATAAAGCTGACGCGGAAACTATGACTTTTTCCAGTATTTTATTATTTATAGTCATGACAAAGCGAGTGCTTGTTTCTGATGAGATGAATTGAAAGAAATAATATAATAACAAAAAAAAAAAAAAAAAAACGACTCACGGAATGCAAATGTCACAAGAATATCTGAATTAGGGAAATTAAATTGCAACCATCTGATTAACTTTTTGCATTAGTGTTTGTGAAAATTCAAATTAAAGCGAAACATAACGAGCTGAGAAATTACTATAAATTAAAGAAAAAGATTAATACAACAATGACTAGTGATACACAGGAAATAATTGCAGAGTTTTAACTTTAATAATTTGTTGCCTGGGACATACATTTAAAAATCTAATTTAAAAAAAAAAATAGATTTTGAATTCCAACAAATCATACAAAATTTATAAATAGGTAAACATTTACATGAAAAAAAAAGTTTTTTCTCAAAAAATCTGACGTGATACATAATAATCTTTCAATCAATAAACATAATTGAAAAGTAATTTCAATTACAAAATGGTTTTCAAAAGTAAAAGAAGCTGCAAACAGTCAGTAAAAATTATGCAACTACTGGTGAACAGCAAAAGTTGACTTTTATTCAGCTTTGTCTTGTGTGTGTGTGTTGAAATTTTTTTAAATGAATTTTTTAATTTTTTATGGTAAATTATAATTTTTAATTCAATTTTCGAATTTTTGTGTACATGACACACAAAAACACGTGAAGAACACGTGAAGAATGAATATATATATATATATATATATATATATATATATATATATATATATATATATATATATATATATATATATATATATATATATATATATATATATATATATATATATATATATATATATATATATATATATATATATATATATATATATATACGAGTATATATTTAAAGTCACAATTCCTTCCGAACAGCAAATAGCCGCTGAACATTTTAGTCATTGGAGTCCTGTTTCATTAATTTTTTGTTGTATATTGGCACTTTTAATTAAATTGCAATTGAAATGAATCTAGCAGCAGATCCTATGCCCAATATTGTAGAATGAAGAAATTTGCTTTTATATAAATTGAGCGGTAGTATTCCTTAACGCCATATCCAAATGTATACCATAAAAATTCCTGGTATATAATTCTCTATAACAAAAGGATTTTACTCGTATGCTTTTGAAAAAAATCTTGTGATTCTCACAAAAGTGATTTATGTTAAAACTTTATTTAAAGTACATTCATATGAATACGAACTGAAATAAGATTAATTTTGATTATTGGCTCAATATGTAGTTCCAGAAAAATTCTTTAACCATTATTTTCTTGTAGCCCAATAGTTACTTCAATTAAAATGACATAACGAATCTCTCTCACCTAAGGAATCTTTGTCTAAGGAATACCTAAGGAATCATTTATGTTGTAAGTAAGAAATACGTAATGAAAAAATAATCTAAATTTAGAACAGCAATCTTAGGAGATTCTCCTCAAATATTTTGATTATTAGCTCAATATGTAGTTGAAGAGAAATTATTCCACCATTATTTGCTTGTAGCCCTATAGTTACGTTGAGAGAAACTTCATAAAAGAAACCAGGTCCGGATATATAAGTTTTTGGGTCCCCCTACAACAAAGTCTGTAGGGCCCTTTCCCAGAGGTTTCTCTTCTCTTTTTTTTTTTTTTCAATTTTTCGTTTCAATTTCTTAGGTAGTTGGGTTGAAAGTCTAAAAATTTCCAAATATAAGAAATCATAATAATAATAAAAATGCATTGAACTTTTTCAGAAATCACATTTCATTCAAAATTAACGGATGAATGATGAGTAGAATAATTTGGGTAATTTTTGAAACGTTGAACAAAGAAAGCTACGTGCTAATTTTTTAAACAGATAGAAACATTTCGCATGTGTTTTTGTTAAACAGAGAAAATAATATGGATTGCATTATATTTTTGAATGTTTAATATTTTTGATGTTTTGTAAGAAAAATAAACCGCATTTGATTTGTAAGAAGTTAATTTTTCTAATTATAGTAAATGTTATAAGGTATGAATTAGAAATTTTATTAAGTACTAAAATTTTTAGAGCATGTTCATACATGAAACATTTGCTTGACTCAAGTTGATGACTACTGAAATTTCCAGAGGCGATTACTGTGGTCATTTAGCGAGAAACATTTTGAAGTAATGTACAAAATAAAAGAGTGTTAAGACTCCCTCCTTACCCAACAAACCATTTTGAATTTTGTAATAAAAGTGGACATTGTTATTAATGCAGTACTTCTGCTTAATACTGTTATTAGTATTTAAATTATTGATCGCTAAATAAATGTGTATAAAATGAACACAAAGATTACAAAACATCATTTAAGTTTTTAAATAGTTTTGGGGGTAATGCTAATGCAACTACTTAATAATGAAAAATTCGAAACCGAACACAAAAATATTGTCAAAACAACAAATTCGGCCTTCCAATTAAAACATTACATTTATTTGCATTATTAAAGGCTGTGAATTTAACAGATTTGCATTTCGTAACGTTTAAATTAATTAGAGCATGAATAAAGTATCCCACCACTTTAAATTTTTTCTAATGGAGTTAAGCCTATCGAACTGAGTCAATCATAAAAATTAGCCAATAATAAGGATTTTCTTTGTCGTTATTTAATGTTTTAAAATCAATATTTTAAGACCGCTAAAATCTTCATTCCCGTGACATTTTCCTTAAATCTTAGAACGCTTTCAGTAAAATTTAACCATTTGATTCACTCTGTTTTGGAACATTCAAATGAAAGTATTAAATTACCCGATTTATTTTACTCTTTACTTATTACAAACTAGGTAGGGTGTCCGAGAAAAACGGAAAACATCGGATAGCGGTCAACAGAAAGAGCTTTGGAACCTCTCTGTTTAGTTACAACTTGAGTTACCCGTTTGTGGCAGAGAAAGCAACGTGCAGGGGCACGCAAGATGATTTTCTTCTGCTTCTCTTATGTTCTTTATTCTGCTCTTCTATCTTTTAAGGTTAGAATTACTGCGTGAAGGAAAAAGTGTGCATTAAAAAATTTTTTATTTATCGAACAGATTCTTTTCTGCTCAATAATGATTAAAAATGAGTAAGTTATGATATAGTGCTTTCAGTTGGTTGTGATTAGCATTCAATCAGCAATAGGTTTAAAAGAGTCTTGAGTATTTGAAATTTTAAACTCTTTTGCTTATAATATTCAATTTTATCTCTCTCAAACTGTCTTTTTCTTTTTTATCCGCTACTTCTCGACCTAAAAAATTAATTTGAAAAAAAAATAAATAAATAAATAAATGAATGAAATAAAAAAAATAATTTAACAAGACAATGATATTAGTGTACAAACACGATATCGAATGCATAAGTATATGAAATGAACGGTTTTTATCTCAAGACCTTTCTATTTTGATTCTTTGAAATCAGATTTTATGGTAATATATAATTTTTAATTTAATGTTTGTGATAAGCTGATTTGTAGGTTTCGTACATGCAGTAGAAAAACAGTGAAGAATGGGGGAAAAATACGAAATTAATAAAGTCACAATTCCTTCCGAACAGCAAATAGCCGCTGAACATTTTAGTCCTTAGATTCCGTTTCATTGATTTCTTGTTTTATATGGGCACTTTCAATTAACTCTTCATAAATTGCGCTTAAAATGAATCAGCAGCAGACTCGATGCTTAGTACTGTAGAATGGAGAACTTAGCTTTTATAATTTCACGTTTCATTCAAAACTAACGGATGAATTATGATTAGAATAAAATGGGTAATTTTTGAAGCTTTGAACAAAGAAAGGTACGTGATAATATTTTAAACAGAAACATTTGGCATATGTTTCTGTTAAAAAGAAAGAATAATATGAATGGCACATATATTTTTGATGTTTTCTAAGAAAACGAGCTAACTGCATTTTAATTTGTAAATATTCAAATTTTCCATTTTTCCAAAAAAAAAAAAAAAAAACTTTTTGACAGCAAAACACCTCTAAATTTCCGAAATTTATCAAAATTTCCCAACCCTCTTTCCGTTTTTTTTAATTTTTAAGCGTTTTCCTTTTAGTTTATTTATTTATTAATGTTTTTTATTTATTTATTTATTTTTAATAGTTATTACTATTATTATTTTACTAGAAAAGTTCTGTTCCAATGACAGACCACATACACACACACAAACTGATTAAATAAATGAAATAAAATGTAAACAGAATAAAATAAAAGTAAATATTTCAAATTAAAAAAAATCAGGAATTTTTTAAATTTATCTATTTGAAGAAATGAATTTAGGAATCTCCCCCCCCCCCCGAAAATTTTTTTTTCATGGCGGAATTCGCGCCATAATTCCCCCCCCCCCAGACCCCCGGTGGGCACCCCTGTTGTTCAGAATAAAAAAAGTAATAAGTTTATGATAATGTCAATCTGTGATAAAATCTCATTGTAAGTCAAACTTGAAATGCGTTAAATTAGTTGCAGCTTTTCCAACTTTAAGCAGCATATTGTAATAAAAATAACGCACTAATAGCAAATTATAGCAACCGAATTCACTGTTTTATTTCAATAATTAATATTCTTAAGCATCTAAGACTTTTAGTTTATAGCTTTTTCACATTCGCGAACAGATGAGACAGTAGATATTTTCGGAATCTTATTTTACAAACAGCTACTCTCTTGTGCTTGACGACACCCCGCTGGCGACCCTCCCTCCGAAAAACGGCTTGAGGCTTAATTACTTTCACCACCTCCAAAGACGCGGACGACACAGCGTAGCGAAAAGAGCAGCGCTTCCGTATTGGCGACGTATTGCCTCTACGACACCTAAACGCGACTTTCGCCAAAATTTTCACGCCAATCTTCTCCTAAATGTTGGCTTTTTTGTCATAATGTTCGTAACCAGTCTTCTCCGAGAAAAATAGCATTCCGACGTGTTCTGGTTTGGAGGGATAGGGGCACTCGAAATAACCCTACATTCTTTCGTGAAAGGTCACAATACAGATAAAATGGTTGCATGGTATGGGGTGGATTCTGCATAGGCGGACGTACGGACCTGCATATCATTCGTGTTAAAGCGCCACCTATGTTTAGTTAAAAACCTCTGGCTGCAACCAATTCAGGGAGTTTAAGGTCAGAGCGGCTGAAAGAATGCTGCTCTCAAGTGTATGAACTTAAGCATAATAAAAGTTATACAGTCCACTTTTGTTGTAGTTCAATGGTTGTGTTGCGTTGCAGAGTAGAGCCAACCGCAAGAAACCAGCTAATAGAAAAAGATAATCTTACCTAGAGGTAAGAACATGGTCAGTCGAGCCGGACATTAAAAAGAATGGCTCGTGAAGAAATGTAACGCAAGTTGAAGACGCATGGAGTGAAATAACTTACGCATTACGATTCGAATCCTGTACATGAAAGGAGGTGAGTAGCAATTTCAAGTTTGAAATTAGTGACTGCTAAATAACCAGAAAATGTCTAAAGACGCGAAGGAAAGTGAAATTGAGTTGACACGCGTGAAAGCAAAACGTTCTATCGTAAGAAGAGCAGTGACAAATTACGTAAAGAAAATTGAAGACAATCTAAAAGAACAAAACGTTAACTTTGAGGAAATATCTGAAGATTTAGAACTGTTAAAGCAAAAAGAGGTTGAATTGAAAGATATTGACTATAAGGTTGAAGCGCTAATTGAAAGTCTTGAAGAATTAGATAGCGAGTTAGAAAATGTTTTTGCGTATAACGAAAGAGTAATACTAATTAAATTTCGTGCTGAGAAAAAACTGAACGAGCAGAAGAAACCGGAGTTAAACGTCTGCAGTTTAAATAGCGCAGATAAAACAAATCAGGGAAGTGAAACAATAAAGCTGCCGAAACTTTCCTTGCCCAATTTCAGTGGCAATATTATCGACTGGCTAACGTTTAAAGATCTTTTTAATGCAACAGTAACAAAAAATGAATCTCTATCTGATGCTCAAAAGCTTCAATATTTAAAAACCTCGTTAAAAGGTGATGCTGCGAAAATTGTAAATTCTATTCCAATATCTGATAGTAATTTTAAAATTGCGTATAATTTGTTAGATGAACGATACTCAAATACAAGAGAGCAAACTTTTGCTCACATTAAACGCTTTTTGGATCTTCAAAGCATTCAAAATGAATCCGCTTCTGCTTTGTTGACTTTCGTAGATAATGTCAATGAAATAATTCGTTCATTAGAAACGCTGGGTCAATCGGTTGATAAATTTGGGGATACCTTAATGTTGTATTTAATATTACAAAAATTAGATACTTCCACTAAATTATGGTGGGAACGCCAGTCAAAGAATTCTGAAATTCCGAAACTTAGGGATTTAATAGAGTTTCTAAAAAGTTACGCTAGAACAATTCAAAACAGTAAGGGTTCAGTCGGTAAAGTACAAAAGCCCACAAGTTCTAAAGTTAACGCTTTGGTTGCGGTTTCTGTATGTTCATATTGTAAAGATAATCATTACTTATCAAAGTGTGTAAAATTTCGCAGTCTATCCGTACCGCAAAGATTTGATTTCGTAAAACAAAATAAACTGTGTTTTAATTGCCTCTCTAATGCGCATCTAATTAGAAAATGTAAAAGCGGTAATACTTGTTTCAAATGTGGGAAGAGGCACCACAGTATGTTACATCAAGAAAATGAAAATAGGTCGATACCTAGGTTTCCTCCTGTAAGTGCTAAAGAATTTATTCCTTGTTCAGTAGAAACGAGTTTAGATTTAAATCGCAAAAATGAAGTTACGTCTATAGTATGTGCAAATAATTCATATGGTAATCAATTGGGAACTAGTATGAATAATAGCAATTCATCTGTTCTTTTATGCACTGCTGTAATTAAGATTAGAAATTCTAAAAATGCGTGGATAAGTTGTAAATGTTTGCTGGATACGGGCTCAGAAAAAAATTTCATTAGGAAAGAATGTGCCAAGCAATTGGGATTGAAAATTAACCCTGCTCAAATTTCAGTTTCCTGTTTAGGAAGTTATAATACGCTAAGCAATGGAGCAGTCGAGTTAGTATTTTCCTCTCATTTTGACACTGAATTTAAGATAGTAACCTCCGCTTACGTCATTGATAAAATTTGTGGGGAATTGCCCAATTCAACTACGCCTGTGAAATGTTTTAATGAGTATAAGGATTTATTGTTAGCAGATCCCTCTTATTTTAAGAAAGAAAGCATAGACATTCTATTTGGGGTAAATGTATTTTTTTCGCTTGTAAACGGAGAGGTAATAAAACGGGGTGAAAATCTTCCGTTCGCAGTATGTTCTAGATTAGGGTGGATAATCGCAGGAGCCACAACGCTCAGCTGTTGTGACTTAGAATCTAGTTCTGTTAATAGTTTAAGTGTTAGTACAGATGAGCTAGTTAAGTCGTTTTGGGAATTAGAACAAATTCCGTCAACACAATCGCTTACAAGGGAAGAAAGGCTTTGTGAAACGCATTTCTTAGAAAATTATACGCGCAATAAAGAAGGAAGGTATTCTGTTAGACTTCCGTTTAAACCTAATAGAAAACTGTTAGGTAACTCCAAGGTCACCGCATTTAAAATGTTTCATAGTCTAGAAAAAAGACTTCTAAAAATGCCTGACATTTATTTGCAATACAAAAAGTTCATGACAGAGTATCTCGATCTTGGGCATATGGAAATCGACAATACGGTATGCAAAGAAAATGCTCATTATTGTATTCCGCACCATCATGTAATTAATGAGTCTAGTTCCACCACAAAATTAAGAGTTGTTTTTGATGCTAGTGCAAAAACTACATCTGGTGTATCATTAAATGATACGCTTATGAATGGTCCAAAGGTGCAGGACGATCTTTTCGCTATTTTATTGAGGTTTAGATGTCATAACATTGCAATTACAAGTGATTTACAAAAAATGTATCGCCAGATAGAGATTCATGATGCAGATAGAGATTTTCAAAAAATTCTGTGGAGGGATGACCCCACTAAACCAATTTCGACTTATAGGTTGTGTACTGTCACATATGGTACCGCATCTGCTAGCTATTTAGCTACGCGAGTACTTAAACAGCTGGCAATTGATGAGGCAGCGAGATTTCCAAAGGCAGTTGATCTAATCATGCATAATTTTTACGTTGATGACTGCCTGTTTGGCGCTAAAACGCAAGAGGAGGCGATTGATCTTATCCATGAACTGAATGATCTCCTTAGAAGAGGACAATTTAAATTGCACAAGTGGTGTACTAACAATTCGTTTGTGTTGGAAAAACTACGCAAATCAGAGGGCTTGTCCGCATGTTCTTCTAGTACCGCCGATTCTAAATTTATTAAAGTATTGGGATTGAGATGGAACCCAACGCTCGACGACTTTACGTATAACATTCATTTTTCGGATAAGCACAGAGCCTTCCCTACAAAAAGATCTATTTTGTCTAGTGTGTCAAGCATTTTCGACCCCCTTGGTTGGTTGTCGCCATTTATTATAACTGCAAAGATTTTGATTCAAGATTTGTGGAAATGTCAGTTATCGTGGGATGATCCTGTGCCTCCGGAGCTTAAGGAGCGATGGATTAACTATAGCAACGATATTTCTCAACTTGAACCTGTAACTGTGCCTCGAAGAGTTCTTTTGCACGAAGCGTCTAATATTGAACTGTATTGTTTTTGTGATGCCTCTGAGAAGGCATACGCTGCAGTAATTTACTTAAAATCTTCTGATACGTCCAGTCATCAAGTTAGCTTGTTGACATCGAAGACTCGTGTTTCACCATTGAAAACAATATTGATTCCGCGCCTTGAACTTTGCTCAGCTGTGTTGTTAGTGCATTTACTACAAAGCGTTCTTTCGTCATTACATATTCAAATTGATGCAATACACGCTTTCACAGATTCCACAATCGTTTTAGCATGGTTAAGATCTGAGCCGTCACGTTGGCAAATATTTGTTGCTAACCGGGTTTCTGAAATACAAGGGATCCTTCCTATTCAACACTGGCGCTGGATTCCTTCAGACCAAAATCCAGCAGACTGTGCAAGTAGAGGACTTTTACCCTCTGAACTGCTTAAGTTTGACTTATGGTGGTCTGGTCCTCCTTGGCTTAGACACGAGGAAATTCCACATGTAGAAGTACCATTGTCAACGGACGCTCTAAAAGAAGAGCGAAAAAAGGCTTCGTGTTTAAATGGAACATCGTCTGTTGATTTTCCAATAATTGTTAAAGTTTCATCATATGTTAAATTACGCCGCATGATAGCATGGTGCCTACGTTTCATTAAAAATGCTCGATATCCCAAAATTCGAAACATTGGCTATCTGACTAGTGATGAAATGAAAGCCGCTAGAAATATTTTGGTGAGGATAGTTCAAAAGCAAGAGTTTTCCACTGAGTATCTTCATTTGGAGAACAAAAAACCACTTCCTGCCAATAGTAAATTACTTTCCTTAAAGCCATTTATAAATGAAGATGGTGTAATACGTGTTGGTGGTAGACTGGAAAATGCTCCTTTTTCAAATGAAAGAAAACATCCCATTCTCCTGCCAAAGAATCACCACTTAACTACCATTATCATTCGCTCCTATCATGAAACATATTTACATGCGGGTACTATTCTTTTGTTATCTGTTATACGTAAGGAGTTTTGGATAATTAACGCTAAGTCGGCCATTAAAAAGGAAATTTGGAAATGCATTAAGTGTTTCAAACTCAAGGGAAAAACAGCAACCCAGGTGATGGCTGATTTGCCGCGTGCTAGAGTAATGCCATCACGAGTGTTTTCAAAAACCGGTCTAGACTTTGCAGGACCCTTTCTAGTAAAACCGCGATCTGGCCGCGGGGTTAGAACCTTAAAAGTTTATATTTGTATTTTTGTGTGTTTAGCCGTAAAGGCTGTGCACATTGAAATTGTTGGCAACTTATCTGCAGACTGTTTTATAGCTGCACTAAAACGATTTGTGGCGAGACGAGGAAAACCAAGTGAGGTATTTTCGGATTGTGGGTCAAATTTTGTAGCTGCAAATAAAGAACTGAATAGAGTTATTGCACTTCTCCAGAAGGAAGAACCCGTTCATAATTATTTCGCCAACGAGGGAATTAAATGGAACTTTAATCCACCTTCCGCCCCTCATTTTGGAGGAATTTGGGAGGCAGCTGTCAAATCCGCTAAATCTCTCCTAAAACGTACAATAGGAGACCAAAAATTGACTTTGGAAGAATTTTCAACGCTAACGACACAAATTGAATCTTGTTTAAATTCCCGACCGTTGAGCCCTTTGTCAGAGGATCCATCCGAAATGTCTGCTCTTACTCCTGGGCATTTCTTGGTTGGTACATCGCTTTCTTCAACACCAGAAGAAAATCTTCTCAACGAAAAAATTCCCCCTTCTTATCGCTGGAAATTAACTCAACAGATTTTTCAGAGTTTCTGGAAACGATGGTTACATGAATATGTTTCCGCGTTGCAACAGCGATCCAAATGGGTACGAGAACAATCAAATAATAAAGTAAATGATTTAGTTTTAATTAAAGAGGACAACGTTCCTCCTCTAAGGTGGAGGTTAGGTAGAGTAATGGAAGTTTTCCCTGGTTCGGATCAGAATGTGCGAGTTGTTAACATAAAGACCGATACTGGATTTTTTCGCCGGCCAATTCATAAATTAGCAGTTTTGCCTAATATGGACTGATGAACTTTAGGTGACTGTTACTAATGGATTGGTAAATAATTGTTTTGTAAAAAGGCTTCTTTACATCTGTTTTATTATTTTACAAACTTTAATAATGTGTATTTCATATTTGTTGCCAGTAATGTATACTTGATAGTAGTTAGTTCTCAATTGTTTTTTTTTCTATAGTTTATCATATAATTTTTGAAACCATATATGTTTCAACGTGGCCCGGTATGTTAAAGCGCCACCTATGTTTAGTTAAAAACCTCTGGCTGCAACCAATTCAGGGAGTTTAAGGTCAGAGCGGCTGAAAGAATACTGCTCTCAAGTGTATGAACTTAAGCATAATAAAAGTTATACAGTCCACTTTTGTTGTAGTTCAATGGTTGTGTTGCGTTGCAGAGTAGAGCCAACCGCAAGAAACCAGCTAATAGAAAAAGATAATCTTACCTAGAGGTAAGAACAATTCGGAATGGCACTTTGACGGGCCAAAAATATGCAGACGAGATACTGCGACCTCATGTCATCCCTTACGCTGTAGCCACTGGAAATTCCTTTGTTTTCAGAATGATATTGCCCGACCGCAAAGAGCTCGTCTGGTGGAGAACATGCTTGAAGCTGAAAACAATACAGCGTATGGAATGGCCAGCGTGCTCTACTGATCTGAATCCAGGCGAGCATGTTTAGGGCATGCTCGGACGACGCATTGCTGCCGACCAAGGCCGCCTAATCCTGTTCGAGACTTGGAGATTGCGTTTCTTGAGTAGTGGAATAGTATTCCCCAAAGTCCGATGTATAACCTCATAGCATCCATGACTAACAGGTTTGCAGTAGTCATAACTGTTTGAGGACACCACACTTCCTATTAAAACTTATGCACCATGTCTAAACAATACCTTTTTTCATCGTTTACATGTAACAAAATTGTTGCCATAAATCATCTCTTCATATTTTTTCCATATTTTCAAAGAATTAAAGCTTAATTCCTGATTTTTTACGTATTTTTTCTGTATTGCGCATTGATACGCTCGTACTATCATTGTATGCCAATACGTGGCTGTCTCGCCAATACGTGGCGGTTTTCTTCACTTGTTTGCTTGCTCCCCTAATTGTTTTGAGCAGTGTAGATGCCTTTGAAACTAATAATGCAAACATTTTCAGCTTCCAAGATCCAAATCTTATGGACCTATGATCTCCAAAAAATAATGCTCTAAAATGGCGGATCAACTTTGCGAGACGAATTGACATGTTTTGGTTAAGGTTGTGGAAAATTTTATCCCACTGGAATCCTTAAATTTCGGGAGCTTAAATTACAGTTGACTGTTGATATATTCTAGTATTTTTCGTGAGCTTGAGCTCATTAGACTTTGTGTAGCACGCATGTAAACTCGTGAAAACGCGTGTTTTTTTTTAACTGAAACCATCATTTTTGAGATCGTTAAGTTAAGAAAACTGATTAGACCCGACAAGTTATTGACTCAGGCCTTTTAGAGTAATTAACCTAAATCTTTGATTATTTTGTTTCAAATTATCTACCCTGAGATCATGTAATTCAAAAAGATGATTGGATGAAATGGGTTTCTGTCACAGACCTAAAACTACACCACAGGGACTATAACTGCAGCTGTATCTCACATCCGTTGAGCAGAGTTATTAACACTGAAACATGACCTTTTTTTTTTTTGAAAATCATCAACTTTGAGAGCGTTTAACTGCTAAAGCCAAGAGTGGATGATGCTGTTTTATGTCCTTTTGAGTACTATACTATGGTGAGTAAATAATCCTATACACATTTCCAAGGGTCATTCGCGACTTTTGCAAAGCAACCTCTTTAACGAATTACAGAAAAATTCGCACTCAAATGTCAACACAGGTGCTTATCATAAGTGTAACACACAAATTACTGATTGTAAAATGATATTTTAAAGTTAAGATTTCACTTTTAATAAATGTCTTTTATACGTTTTTCAAATAATATTTCCCAGAGTACTACATTACTGCTGATAATTGAAGCATTCCATACGGTTGTATTGACAGTTGTAATCAAATAAAAAAGTTTTTTTTTTTTTAACTTTTTTAAATAGAAAAAAGATACAAATATAATGTAATTCAAATTAATCACCCGTTTTTATGTTATTTGTGAAAATGACGCTAAGCAATTAATTTTTGAATGGCTGAAGTTTTCATCAACTAAGATGCATCCACATGATCCATGAATTAAAATATATGATTTGTTCTTTTTTATTTAAAAAAATCTTTCTAAATTACATGATATTTTGAGTTATGATTAATATCAATTCATATTATGTTTTTCTTGACTTTGTAAAATAGTGTTTTAAAATATTTCTTAAAGAATAAGACATTTCTTTTTTTTTCTTTCAGTGTGAATCCATTTGAATGTTTCGAGCAAACCTAACGGTTTTTTTAACAAAATAAATTGGTTACCGAAGAAGAAACAGAAAAATTTAGCATCTTCAGACTAAGGAAATTTTTCGATATCATCATCCTGTCCTACAAAGTAATATTCTTTGCTGCTGTTATGTCTGGACATGAAGAATTGGCATTTACATTTGAAGATGATTCAGATTACGAACGATCAGTAGGCAAGGAATTCAAAGATGACTTACCAGACTATTACGAAAATATTTCAACTCTTGTTTCACCAAGAGAAAACCCGAACATATACGTTAACGAAACAGACAGTATAAGCACGGATATCTTTGTCAATCAGAGTTTAGGAAGTGTGTTTGATAAGTATCCTCCTGCACTGATGGACTTTGCAGCTCTGAGTTTTACAGCTTTCAGTATTTTTGGCATTTTTGGAAATGTTGTATCCATTTTGGCCCTCTCCAGAAGTAAGAGATTGAGAAATGCCACCACAGCATTTATCATCAACCTGTGTGCTGCTGATTTGCTGCTTTGTATGTTTTCCATGCCGATGTCTGCTCTTTCGTTTTTCGAAAGAAGATGGAACTATGGGGAATCCTTGTGCATTTTATTCCCGCTTCTTCGATATTCTAATGGTGCTGTTTCATTAGAAAGCATCATAGCCATTGCTGTGAACAGATACGTGCTAGTAGTGTATCCTAACTTGTACCAGAAGATATACACTGCAACGAAGGTGTTCTTAATGATTGCTGCCATATGGGTTTTGACATTAATAACCTTACTTTTTCCTCTTTTACAACTATGGGGAATGTTTGGCTATGACCCCAGAGTAGGAACCTGTACTATTCTTCCACTTAATGGAAAATCACCTAAAACATTCTATTACATTTTAGGCTTCGTGTTGCCATCAGTTATTTTTGTATTCTGCTATTCAAAAATATACTGCGTTGTCCATCGGGCCTCTGAGGCATTGCGAAAAAATTCTCTCCCCATGAAAGAAATGAATACTGTTTCATTTTCCAAGACAACTTGTTGCTTCAATAAGCGTTACAGGCATGCAGAAGAATCAGGAGAAAAAAGAGAACGAAAAGATCTGAGGATACTAAAAGTGCTGATTGTGCTATTTCTATCTTTTGTATTCACATTTTTACCCGTGTCATTGGTTAAAATCTTCAAAAAGGAAGATGATTTTCCTATCTTGAACATTTTTGGGTACTTGGGAATTTATTTATCCAGTATTATAAATCCTGTAATTTACATTGTCATGAGCAGAGAGTATAGAAGAGCATACTCAGAATTGTTTGCGGGAGAGCAAGCGTCGAATTCTAGTATTTCATCAAGAAGGCCGAACACGACATGAAATATCTTTAATTGAATTCCGATTTGAAAAAAAGATTTTCGCCGATTTGCGAAATAAAGTAAGAATCTCTTTTTAAAATTAGTTTACAGTTTTTTTTCTGAACTGTATGAAATTGCAAATTTAATCTGGAAATTTTGATGAACTGCATCTGTTCTGCTACTCTGTAAACTTAAATTTTGAAACTTCGTAATTTTAAGTGTTTTATTCAAATTCTCGACGAGCTGTAGTTTTGTTTTAATCTCTCAGTCGACTAACACTGGAACCCTCCATTGAATTATTGTTTTGGTTTCGATGTCCAACGACGTATATTACAAAAAATTTAAAAAGAAAAAAAATCCATTTCAACATATTTTTTTATTCTCCTGCATAGTATTGTAATAATTATACGCGACGTCTTAAGAAATACTAGCCAGTGCTCAAATTAAGTAGCTGTTTTACATGTCACAAGAGTTGTCAGCAAAGCTTTTGAACTATCTTGACTCAATGAAATAAAGAAGCTACGCTGTTTAATGTTTTGAAACTCAGTTTTAATGTTATTTATCAATATTGTTTTTGAATTGAAGTTTAAAAAAATGCATCCGGAAAAAGTTCATATTACAATTTTTTCAAAAAAGGAAATGACGACGGAATTTCATATCGTTTGTGATTGTCTAGTCTTTTTTAAATTTAAAAAACATAATTTTAAACCGTTTTTCTCATTTTTACACTTTTACTCTTTTTTAATAGCATTTTGAGAACTTACTATTATTGTCTTTAACTATAAGCTGGATTTTGTTTTCCCGCTCTCTTTGTTGCCCACTTTGGTCACTAGAGTTAATAGTCATGTTTTTCAACGGTTTTATTTTGCACTTAAATGTTACTTTTTACATTTTTTAAAGATCTCTGCTGGGATTAAACAGATAGCAATTATACTGGCAGCATTGCTGTCAAAACCCTAGACTTTGTTTAATGAAAGATTTCACGTTTTGCTTTAATAACTTAACAAAAAATATTACTTAAATTTTTTCAATGCTCATTATACCTTACTAGAAAATCTCCCGTCAAAGTATGACGGGTGAAAATTGCTTCTACATTTGAACGAAGCGATTGCCTGTTTGGTGATATTTTGATAGTTGAAATTGTAACCCTAACTCCAGTGGATGAACCCTAAACTCCAGTAGAAAGCATTCATTGTTGACCACTTTTTCGTAATTTGATTCTTCTGAAATTACAGTGTAACAGTAAAACAGTTAAGTTACCGGATCCAGTTTTGCCCTGTCAAAATAAAAAATTTCTCTGCATGCGAACGTTAGAAAACAAATTATTATCAAATATCATCCTATGGCCCGAGTTTCATTATTTGTGACGTCAGAGAGCGTTACTCGATCATTGAATTGGCTATTATAAATATGAAGATTCTCATTAATGAAGCATCTAAGCTAATAATTTCGTAAATATAGAACATTAACTGCATTTATCAAGTCCAACCATAACCAGTTTCCTCACCACTGAACGGACAACGTAATTTTTCAGTAGGTTTGAGGATTACAACTAGTGAAGTGATAAGATTCACATGATGCTTTTCAACCTTTTAAAAATGAACTTTCACATTTACTTAGCACAAAATAAAAGAAGAGAACAACTGAATTCATTTGTTTTTTTTTCTTTTAGCATAACCACTTATGTCTTCTTATTTTCATAGGTAAACTCACATTCAAGTCTATATATTTATAAACAGACATTCACACACACGCATTTATATATACAGGATGCCCGCTATCCACACTACCCTTGTGATCGTCCTAATTTTGGAATGGCTGCTGCTTTCTTTATATACGTGAGGTCTGGGTATAGTAATTTGAATATACATTACTAAATCAGTCCGCCCACAACACCACCTGGTGGAAAACTAAGGAGTTAGTTTTCGTATCTTGAAAGCGCAAAGAGGTGGTAGAGAACACAAGTGAAGTAAAAAATTGTAAGGCGTAATCAAATTATTACGAAAAGCCCCCTCATTTTTATGGATTTGAGAAATAGAACGGATAAAACGTACATTTTAGTTTTCGTGATTTCACTTAAACGCCCCGGATTTACGTTCCTGTGGAGTCACGAAATTTGGACGAAAGGAAAAATAATAATCTTCCGAGTAAAACATGACACCGAAATGTCAAATAAAGGTGTGTTGTTGCAATTTGTTATCATTTTTTTTTTATTTTGATCTTATATCATTTTCTCTCGTCTCTGTGTGGGAAATGATGAGAAAACAAATGCGCGTTTTAGCGTTGTATTCTTTGCATTGATGTTCACAATGTGTATTTTCTTACTAAATCGATGATGCTCTACAACTCTGCAAATCACTTTTTTACTCTATCTCAATCCGCATTCGAGATAGAAACTCTAACTCCGATATTTTCCACCAGATGGTGCTGTGAGCGGTCTCATTTGGCAGGGCACATCCAATTTACTGTATCTAGACACCACGTTTATAAAGATAGCAGCAGTCATTCAGAAATTAAGAAGGTGGCAAGGGACTTTAGTGGGCTATATATGCGTGTGTATACAGAGTATGTCTCAAGTCTTGGGCTAAACGTTAAAGGGTGTTATAGAAGATGACAATAAGAAATACGATGCTGATGCGCTTCATGCACACAAAGTCAAAAACTGATGGGTGCAAAACAAGTCATAAATTAAAAAGACATAGGTGATTTTTCACAATATTTTAATTTTTAAGAAAAGTTTAAAGCGGTTGTAGAAATTTACGGCATACAGCTTGCAGCTGTACTACATGCGTCGCAATATCAATTCACTCACTGTCGCAATAACGAGCCATTTTGATAAACTTTCACCGATCGCTGCGACTTTATTTAGACGCGTATATTAGAGCTATTAAAGGGCATGGCTGTTAACAACTACTTAAATTTTTTCTTAAAAACTAAAATGTTGCGTAAAATCGTCTTTGGGTAATACATTTTTGACCTGTTTTGGGCATTGAGAAAAGATAAAATGGAAAAAGTAAGACTTTCATTCATGAAACAAAGACCCCAAGTCATGTGATAGATTCTAAAGCAAAACTTTGGAAGAAATCAGGTTTCTTCCGCTTGTTTCACACAAAACGTGCCAATCATTTGTCGGTGTTGAGTCACTTGACTTGGTGTCTTTATGTCAACTTTTGCTAAGCCAATGATTGCCAACTTTATTGCAACGCGTATATTAGAGCTATTAAAGGGCATGACTGTAAACAACTACTCTAAACCTTTCCTAAAAACTAAAATGTTGCGTAAAATCGTCTTTGTGTAATAAATTGTTGACCTGTTTTGGGCACTGAGAAGAGAAAAAATGGAAAAAGTAAGACTTTCATTCATGAAACAAAGACATCAAGTCATGTGATAGATTCTAAAGCAAAACTTTGGAAGAAATCAGGTTTCTTCCGCTTGTTTCACACAAAACGTGCCAATCATTCGTCGGTGTTGAGTCACTTGACTTGGTGTCTTTATGTCAACTTTTGCTAAGCCAATGATTGCCAACTTTATTGCAACGCGTATATTAGAGCTATTAAAGGGCATGACTGTAAACAACTACTCTAAACCTTTCCTAAAAACTAAAATGTTGCGTAAAATCGTCTTTGTGTAATAAATTGTTGACCTGTTTTGGGCACTGAGAAGAGAAAAAATGGAAAAAGTAAGACTTTCATTCATGAAACAAAGACATCAAGTCATGTGATAGATTCTAAAGCAAAACTTTGGAGGAAATCAGGTTTCTTCCGCTTGTTTCACACAAAACGTGCCAATCATTCGTCGGTGTTGAGTCACTTGACTTGGTGTCTTTATGTCAACTTTTGCTAAGCCAATGATTGCCAACTTTATTGCAACGCGTATATTAGAGCTATTAAAGGGCATGACTGTAAACAACTACTCTAAACCTTTCCTAAAAACTAAAATGTTGCGTAAAATCGTCTTTGTGTAATAAATTGTTGACCTGTTTTGGGCACTGAGAAGAGAAAAAATGGAAGGAGTAAGATTTTCATTCATGAAACAAAGACCTCAAGTCACGTGAGAGATTTTAAAGCAAAACATTGGAAGAAATCAGGTTTCTTTCGCTTGTTTCACGCAAAACGTGCCAATCATTCATCGGAGTTGAGTCACTTGACTTGGTGTCTTTAGGTCAACTTTTGCTAAGCCAATGATTGACTTGCTCCCAACATTTTAATTCCTGCTCTAGGCTTTTGCGTCTATTACTTTCCGTCTTTGTATGCCTGTAGTGTTTCAGCATTGCGTTTGCTATCATATGTTCCTGTATAATTCTTGCTTTTCATCGTCCTCTCTAACAACCCACAATGTTTG
This sequence comes from Uloborus diversus, assembly GCF_026930045.1. Classification (NCBI taxonomy): domain Eukaryota; kingdom Metazoa; phylum Arthropoda; class Arachnida; order Araneae; family Uloboridae; genus Uloborus; species Uloborus diversus. The sequence continues at coordinate 140,061,617 of NC_072735.1, read as the reverse complement.
CACAAGATTTTAGACTCAATAAAACAAAAAAAGATGGTATTGTTCATAAAGAGAATCAGATTCTGAAATTCCAAAATAATTTTTAACGAAAACAATGAAACAGTTTTCAATTTTTAAAAAAATCAAACAAAAGAAACTTTTTTTTCCTTTTTCTGAAAGCAATTCAAAGAGGAATCTTAAGCAATTGAAGAAGTTAAAACGTTTAGAGGTTTTAAATTAATTTCGAACATTCTGCATTCTTCAAGGAAAATGGAAAATTTCACGGGGAAATGAAGTACTGAAATAAATGAGAACAAAGGAGAAATTTCATTAAGAAGCTTTGTGTTGAGATATTGAAGGATTTGGGTAGTATAATTCAAAGAACTAGGGAAAAAATGCATTTCTGAAGCGAATTGAAAATATGCTTTTAAAAAAGGAAGGGAACGCTTTTAAATAAATGACCTTCTTGATTAAAAGAAAAATACATCCTTAAAAACAACAGAACATAAAAAAAAAAATCAAAAATGATTTTTTTATATAAATACTCCGGTTTCTTAATCAATATAAAATGAGTTAATAATAATAACTTAATATTCATTTTAAAATGATAGTAGATTGCTTGGGTCTGTTTTAGCCATCATTCAATTCAATAAGCAAATAGAAGAAAGAAAAAAAAAAGGTTTAGCGTATAATATCAAGTAAAATGATAATTCTCTTTCTTTCTTTCTTTCTTTTTTTTTGGTTAAGATGTTATCAACTCCAAAAATAAAACAAAAGAAATATTATTAATCTAAGTAACATTCTTTATACAAAATTAACTTGTCTGTCGCTATTTTTGTGTCCAACTCCTCAGCAACACTAAGTTCTTCAATGATTTAAAAAATAAAAAAAATCGAGTTGTTATTTCTTATTTTTCACCTAGACATCTTTCTTCTCTCTTTCTCTGTTTAAGTGCTTCGTCCAATTCTGAATAATTTAAGGTACAAATTATGTTAGGGTTGAACGGGAAAATCTATTCCCATATTTCCTGAATAGTTTTGAAAAATTTATTTGCAGAGTTTCTTGGCACAAAATTAGATGAAGTGTTTTATGAATGAAACCAATTACTCTAGAACTAAAATTCTTCAACAAAATAATCGAAAACAGATACATTTATATCAAGCAGCAAATTCCTTAGACTATGACGGTTAGTCAATAAATAAGCAGTCAGCGACTATAAAACAGATTTTATTCGAAATTCTTCAAAAATACTGACCGAAATTGTCTAAACACCTATCCAGCTGAAAAACTAGAAGCACAATTTCGTGCTCATAAAAGTTATTTGGCTACTGCTGGAACCAATTACGCACGCACTCCTTTACTTCATCGTCCGAATGAAATCGTTGTTCCGAAATGCCTCCTTGAGTTCCCCAAAGATGTGAAAGTCACACAGGGATAGATCGGGGCTTTAAAGTGGGTTATTCAAGATTTTCCACTTAAATTTCCTCAAAAGTTCCTCTGTTGCATTGGCTGTCTGTGGTCTAGTGTTGTCGGACAACAGGATGACAGCACATGAAAGTTTACCGGAACCACACACAGCCAATGCAAAAAAGGAATTTTTTTCGGGAATGTATGTGGGAAGTCTTGGACCCCCCGCCCAGAGTCAAGATCTATCCCCATGTGATATCCCCCATATCTTTGGGGAACTCAAAAAAGCACTTCGGGGACAACGATTTCTTTCGGACGTTGCAGTAAAAGAGTTCGTGCGTAATTGGTTCGTGCGTAAGTAGCCAAAGGACTTTTATGAGTGTCGAACAAAATGTATTTGCACTCTATTATCTCTCACTACATCTGACTCGTTATTTATTAATTAACCCTAATAAATTAGGCTCTCGAGTACTTATTTTGTTTGCCAAGCAAACATTCAGCAGTAGCAAACCAGTTCAGTCAACTTATTTGAAGCTAATAGTTAATATCAAGCTCTGCACTAAATTGCGCTTTGATTTTTTTCCTTTTTTAGACTATAGTATAATTGATTTAGAAGTAGTACAATTACTATTCAAGGGGTTGTGCAGTTTCACATATATCAGAGGACTGCGAACAATGCTCCTTGTCTATGGAAAAATACACATGAAATATTATTATCAGAAAAGGAAGGAAATGGCACCAAGGCACCGGTGGGAATCGAATTGACGACATCTTTTATTGCGCTCAGGCAACTGTTAGCAAGCACTTTCCTCAGCTCGACAACGGAGGCCTCTGAGGAAAATAAGTTTAGAAAACGGAAGACTTCAATGCACTTATTTTGTGAATTTCTGCAATTTAAACTTGACAAAGGTTATTACTTTTTCTCCTTTTAAGAGCTCATTGCACTGGTTTATTTTGACGAGGACTACAATCTGAACGTTTCACCTCCCTAAAATATGACATATTTTACTCTATATAGTACTGTTTTTTTTCCCAATGGGGCTGTGTAAGAAGTTATTTCGCCTTTACTTCCCGACAAGGCATAAGTCTTTCATGTGACGCCATTAGGGCGCTGATGCATGACACAAGTAGTTTTTGACGCCCAGTTTCCAACAGATGGTCTCTGTTTGATGCGAAACTGTACTGGGATTTTTAATTTTGCCGAGGGAATTCAAAGTCAAACGAATACCCAAGGGATCTTTTACATGCCACATAATCATTGGCCACCTCAGGTCAAAACCCGGGTTCAAGGTGTAAAAGGCCAGCGACTTACCATCACGCCACCATCTGACTCCATATAGTATAGAACACATTTTAACAACACATAAAAGAACTTACAGCACAAAGAGGGGAAATCAAAACTGGAGCTAGGCTGGAAGTCTAACCCAACGCTTTAAGTGTGTGGAGCAGTCACTTAGACCACTCGGCCACTGAGGGTCTAAAAAAGTTATTTGCTTATGAAAATAACGTATCAAGGCTACAAATCTTCTTACCTCTTTTGTTAGAAATTTAGCAATTGGTGGTCTTTTATTCACGCCCTAGTGGTTCAGAACCTACTTAATGCTGTTGTTTACCTAGTTTCTCGTGGAGCATTTTACAATTGGCCAAACTAATCTGAAAGCTAGGGCACCCATGTGGCATGGGTGATTGTTTGACACACTTGAGGTGGTGGGTTCGATTCGTACCCACGCTCCGGATGTGCCTTCCCTTCTCTGTGCTGTAAAGTATTTCATGAATTGTCTGTATGTGTTCGTTACAATATGAAAGAAAAATCATATGATATGGAGGCAAATAACCGAGATTGTAGTCCTTGTCATGAAAATCTCATCAAATACAACTCGAGCAATGAACTCCAAGAAGAATGACGAACGAAGAATGAACTGAACTGAATGTACGTAAGAAATCGGTCGTCCGCGTTGAAATGTTTTGTATTTGTGCTGTAAGTTTCTTCATGTGTAATTTGTATGTATTCTGCGCTATTTGGAATAAAAATACATCATATGTAAGACAGGCGAAACACTTAGATTGTTGTTCTCGTCAAACAACAGCTGTGCAGTAAGCACGAAGAAGATGAGAAAAGTAATGCTCTGTAAGGAGCCGGAAGAAGTTAGTGATGGCGTTTGAAATTTAAATAGTTTGAACTACTTGAGTAGAAAAAATAACTATACTAAAACAAGCTAAGCATTTGGTTTTACGCAAAACGTTAGTTTACCTACCAAGTTGCAAAAATGGAGTGGACAAGGTAAGCTTTCTAAACTGCTATGTTTTTAAATTCAAATGCCAATAGTTATTTCAAACTACAGTAAACGCCGGATTATGGGTGGTCGGATTATCCGCGGGTCTTTTCGCAGTTTGTTTTTTAAAGTTTGTTAAATGTTTTTTTTAAACTTATAATTGTGTTATTGTTCGTTTTTAGTTTTTACATATGCATATTTTTTACATTCAATGTCAGTAGATGCATGCAGCAATGCTTTTAGCTATAATTTAAATAAATGTGTGAGCGTTATTCATATTTTTCAGCTATTGTATACAGTGGTATCTTTTTTTACCTATACTTCGGATTATTCGCGGTTTTCGCTTATCAGCGGTTACCGTGCCACCCTATTCGCGGATAATCAAGAGTTTACTGTATTGATCATTTTAATCAAATATTTGATTCTGAAGCGTAAAAAACAAATGCTTTTCTTGGGATTATACTGCTGCATGCAATTAATTTTGAACACTTGAAGAATGGGTGGCAGGAAAAACGTTGCTTGTAAGTTTTCAACATTTTTCAGTGGAAAAACTATAAAACGTTGTATTGTCTTACTTTACTGTTCAGCATAAAGGTATTTATTTATCTTATAAATATATTGTCCAGAGAGTGAATCATCTGTGTTTCAGTTCGTTTCCACGGTCAGAAAATGCGCTAATTGGCATTGACCTTGTAAATTACGAGTTCATAATTGATGGAAGAACGTTATATGTTGCAAACTTGCCTCGAAGCTTCCTTGCTATCTGAAGTGAGTAGGTAATTGAATGGCAAAATGTTTTATGTTGTTCTTCGTTGCCTGTTTAGTATATTGCAGTCAGCAGATTCGTTTTTTGGCTGTAGTGAAAAGTTGTTGTTTTCAACATACAGCATTTTCCTCACCACCCATTCAATTAGTAAACATTAGGAATTGCCGTTGATTTTCAGTCTTATTGAAATTATTTTAAACGTTATAAATTGCGATTAGTAAAAACTTACCTGTAAAGCAATCGTATATTTAACAGAGTTAAGACATTTACATTGGTGAGTAAATACGCAGTCCCATCAAACTTTTTCAGGTTTTCATAAACCTAGCTGAATCAAAGTATCAAGATTTATTCTCTATATAAAATTTATGTAGTTTAACTGTGATTTTTTCCAGCATTAGTATTTTCGAATGAAATGTGTCCAGACAACGATTGGTTTAAAGGACAAAACAGACGAAGAATTTTCGATCGGAAACGGTTTGCACGTTTAATATTTCGTTCGTTTACGATGAGATATTTCAACAATCGGTTTACTCAATAAAAACGTGAAGGGGTTTCTCTCAACAACACTGAACTGCTGACAGAATATGAAGGAAATTATTATGATATAAACTGAAGCAAATGACGAAAATTAAGTCGATAGGCGTTGATAATCTAGGACTTACTAACAAAACTAAAAATTGTTTTAGGGGGGGGGGGGTATTTGAAATTTAATGTACCAATCACGAAATCCTTTATAGGCATTTTTCCTATCGTATACGAGGAACAATAATTTCTTTATTACAATTCAAAAAATGAATTTATTTATTTTATACTCGTTAAACTTAAATGTATTTTGTCTTATATTTATGACTGGATATAAAAACCAGCTCAATGTCGTTTAGATTATTTTTTTCGTAATTTGGTACTTTTGGGTAGATTTTTTCCTATCGTATACCACGAGGAAAAATAATTTCTTTATTAGTATTAGAAAACATGAATGTATATATCAAATACCTATTACACTTAAATGTATATTGTCTTACATTTACGATTTGGTATCAAAACACTGGGTCTCAATCTATGATCTTATTTTTTTTTCTTCATAACTTATACTTCTTGGTAGATACTATCAAGCTATAAAGCTTATTTTAAGTTCATCCAGGTTAATAAGTTCAAACATTCACTTTCTTTGGGGGAGAGGGGGGACATTATCCATGAATGTAATTTAAAAGAAAACAAGGCTTTGCTGGGTTTTGATACTGAACGTCCCATCTTGATTTTTTTTCAAGATTTTTTATTCGAGGCATATTACGACTTCATTATTGTTCTTTTTTGTTGACGTAATAGAATAAAATAATATTTCCGCTAATTTAATAAACAAACTTAAATTTGCGCGTCAGAATTTAAGTTTCGCCACCGCTTGCTTCATATTTACGACACATTACGAAACAACGTAAAAATGTTTAGTTTATTCTTTTAGTTATGCACACATGTTTACATGGCAAGTACCCATTGGCAAGTTTGGTACCAGGTAAAACTTTAATGCAGTATGAAATCAATTTCTACTAACTTATCAAAGAAGTATAATCTTACAAATGAAGCGTTGTACATTATACTTAGTTTGTCTTTAACTTCTCGTATAATAAGCAGACTTTTATTTTTTTATTTTTATTCTCGCAATGTGAAAAAATTACGCTTGATAATTATATTTACTGAATTCGCTTTTAGAATATACATCTGTATAATCATAATAAATTATCCTTGAATGTAATTTCAAAAAAAAAAAAGAAAAAAATGCTGGGTTTTGATACTACACAGTCCATATAGACTTCTTTTTTTAAAAAATATTTTTTATCAGAGATAAATTAAAATTCCATTATTATTCTTCTTTGATGACGTAATAGAATAAAATAATATTTCTACTAATTTAATAAACAAATATGAACTTGCACATCAGAATTCGTTAAGTTTCGCTTCGACTTGCTTCATACTTACGACACATTAACACACGAAAAAACGCAAAAATGTTTATATGCATGCTCACTTGTTTATATGGAAAGTACCCGCTGACAAGTAAAACTTTATGCAACATGAAATCTTCTACTAACTTATCACAGAAGTAGTCTTACAAATGAAGCATTATACATTTTACCGTTAGTTTGTCTTTAACTCAATTCCCATACGATAAACGAACATAATTTGGGAACTGATGTGATATACCCCACCCTTGGCGACTTTTTCCTGTTGGCGTCAAGAAAGCGTCGCCAAGAAAACGATGTATGACGACATATGTCATACATCGTTCTTAGCGATGCTTTTTTAGCGCCAACAGGAAAAAATCAGATAAGAAAACATGATCAAAGCACTTCAGAACACAATATATATAAAAACAAGGCTCTCCTCTGATATGCCCCCCTCTTGGCGAGATTTTAATTTTTCGCTCGATACGAAAATCGCCAATAAGGCGATAACTTGGCAACCCTGGTTTTGCAACTTGAACGCTGGAAAGTAGTTTCTCGAAGTCTGTCTTTTTGCACGTGTCTGTGTGGTAGGAGGTAGGTGCTCATATGTTCCGCTCTTAGGGAGATTTTAAGTTGAATACTCTAAAATAAAGTTTCAATTCAAACTTTATTTTAGAGTATTCTTTTTCTTGTTGTTTTTTAATGTTAATTTAGTTGAATTTTCTATTTTAATTATGAGTTCGGTTTGTGATGTTGTCCAAATGTATCAATTGAAATTTTTGAATGAATCTTCTTTTTCTTTTTCGTCAGGTCGTCCAACGTTTGGACGTACCGGAGTCCTAAATAGATTTTTTATATTTAAACTAATTGAAAATAAAGAGGTTTTTTAGAATTTTTAAGGGAAATTGGTTTACTTAAGAATGAAATGTTATGTTCTAGATGTAATTCTGTTATGAAAATTAAAAAAACTAAAAAATGTTCAGATGGGTTAATTTTTTTTTGTAGAAAGGTTATTGGGGGTGTTGTTTGTGGAAAAGAAGCAACGATCAGGAGTGGGTCATGGTTTAGTTCTAGCAAGTTGAAAATAGAGGAGATTTTTTTGATAACATATGAGATTTTAATTGGGACCAAAACTGCTGATATTGAAAGTCAATATTTTTTTTCATCACAAACTTTAGCCGATTGGCGAAATTATATTAATGAAGAAATATTAAATTACACATTGAATTAAAATCCGAACAAATAGGGGGGGGGGGTTGGGAAAGTTATTGAAGTTGATGAATCTAAATTTGGGAAAAGAAAATATAATCGGGGACATGCAGTTGAGGGACAATGGGTTTTTGGGGGGGTTGAACGGGGTTCGGGGAAAACTTTTTTGGTTGCTGTTGGGGATAGGGGTAGGGAAACTCTATTTTTGGCAATTAAGCAGTGGATACTACCAGGCACGACGGTGCACTCCGATTGTTGGAGGGCATATGATACATTGGGGGAGGAGGGGTATGAGCATTTAACAGTCAGCCATAAACTTAATTTTGTAGATCTTGAAACTAAATGTCACACTAACACAATTGAATCTACATGGAGACACGTTAAAAGTACTCTACCAACATATAATAGATTAGGGGATTTTAAATTTTATTTAGCTTATTATTTATACAAAAAAAATTGTGAATACAAAAATGAGGATATGTTTGTAAAGTTTTTGGAAATAATTCGCGAAATTAATTGGGTGGAGTACAAAATACAAGTAAAATAAGGTTGTTTTTTTTTTTGGAATTTTTTTTGTCAAAACAAACATAATTTAAATATTTTTGTAAAGTAATGATAATAAAAAATGGGATAATTTCCCTAAGAGCGGAACATATGTGCACTGCCTCACGTGAGGAAGTAAAAGAAAAGTAAAAAAGGTAAGTGAACACATTTTGAATTATTGTGTTTTTAGTGTGTTTCTGGTAGTTTGTATTTTGGTCTGGTTGGCATTTTTGTAGCACAAAAATGGTGTTAATTTCACATAAAATCTGTGACTTTATTGTATACTGAACGGAGGAGATCTGTGACTTATATACGACTGTGATGTATATTAAAAGTCGGAGGGATAACGGACCGAGCAGCAGCGAGGTCCTGGCGAGCCCGAGGTCTCATAGTACTTTCGTAATGAGACCTCGGCTCGCCGGCCCTGCCTCTCATTACGAAAGTACTATGAGACCGAGGGCTCGTATCCCGGAGAAACAACGGAAAAAAATTAATGCATTAATTTCATTAAATAATTAATGACATAATTTGAATTTTTCCTGTTGGCGCTAAAAAAGCATCGCTAAGAACGATGTATGACATATGACGTCATACATAGTTTTCTTGGCGACGCTTTTTTGGCGCCAACAGGAAAAAGTCGCCAAGAGGGGGGTATATCAGATTTGTTCCAAAAACAACATACAAGCACAACAAAAAACATCACGAATATATGCTTCAAAAATGTACAGGGCCGGGGTTTTTTGTAAACATATTAAAATACAATGAAATAAATTATTGTATTAATTACAAGTCGAAATTAATGCATTAATTGTTTTTTCATCATTTCTCCGGGATACGAGCCCTCGGTCTCATAGTACTTTCGTAATGAGACCTCGGCTCGCCGGCCCTGCCTCGGTCTCATTACAAAAGTACTATGAGACCTCTGGCTCGCCAGGACCTCGGTCCGTTATCCCTCCGACTGTTAATATACATTACAGTCGGAGTATGGTCACAATTATGTATATTTATGTATATTATGCATATTCATGTGTATGTACACCCAAGGGTGGCTCCTTCCGTTCAGTGTACAATAATGACACAGTTTTAAGTGTGAAATATGCACCATTATTGTGCAGATTTATTAATAAAATTCAGCATTTTTAAGAGTACAACCGAAAGAACTTTCAATTGTTAACATAAAATTCAGTACCTAAAGGAGGCACGTTAATGTCTAAATAATTCGTGGCATCGATAAGAATTAACTTTTAGAACAAAATAACCGAACTATTTTTGTAAAATTAATTAACATACAGTAAAAATAAAGTTAAAAGCTACAAGAACCCCTCAAGGATTTGTAAAAAACAAAGAATTTCCGAAGTGAGAATTTTTATGTGAATTCTAAAATAAAGAACTTACCTTTTTATGGTATAAATCCTCACACTCAGTCCAAAACAAAACATCATCTGACAATGGCGCGTTACAGATACACACCACGTTGGAGTTAACTTTTAATTAACCTTCAAGTTTGAAGAAACTGGCATTTTCTAATGTTTTTACTTCAAAACACAACTAATTTTGTGAATCTAAACTAACACAAAATAAGCATTCCTGTAAGGTATATTGCACAAAACAACACGTATCTCTCCTGCGTAAAACCAAGAACCCAAGTAAACAAGTTCGAACAAGTTTGCCTTCGCGTTGCCAACCGCAGGTTAGTTTCACCAGGGATGCCATGCTTAAAAATTTATCGCCTCATTGGCGAGAAAAATATTTCAATTTTGTGCAAAAAATCGGATGTCGCCAAATGGGGGGGGGGGGGGGGGGTATATCACATCTGTACCCATAATTTGTTCATTTTCTTTCTTTATTCTTACACTGTGAAAAAACTACGCCTGTTTACTAAATTCACTTTTAGAGCAAGCTTCTTATTTATAATTTTAACAAATTATGTATGACTAACCCACACCGCTCCCACCTTCAAGCATTGAAACCATTCTCGTACATTCTCCGGAACTTAGTACGGATCCTGACTCTGTTTTTTTTTTTTTGGGGGGGGGGGGGGCGCATTGTTAAAGTGCCGTCACACAAACCAGAAGGGGGTATAATGTTTAGGTACAGGTAAGGGGATATGAGGATCCTTTACCCTGGTGATTTTTAGTGATTAAAATCCTCACTACGTGTCATCAGGCTGTTTATAGGTACTTTTAAGGGAGACGGGGTCATAGATCGAAACTCATCTCAACAAAATTTTTGTTTTATGAAGCTACATTTGGTTTCAATACGTTGTTTCATGTGTGGAGTATTTTTCTGATTCATCTGATTTATTTGCTTTGACGTAAAAGGAGACATGCAAAATCTTAACAATGTTAATTAAAATACAGTGTTTCATAACAGCAGAAATCATAACAATCTGTCTTATAAATGAAACAGAATCAATTAATTTTTTCCAGTGCTATTTTATTCCATCCAATGGAATTTGTTACTTCAAATTTTAGGGTTTGATTGGGGCAAATAAGGCAACACATTTCATACTTTAAAAAAAAGAAAAAGAAACTAGTAATAAATAAATTACGAAAAAAATTAGTGTTTGACTAATAAAAATGAGAAATTTCTTTTGGAGTCATAAGTTAAGTGTGCTGTAGTGCTACTTCATGGTTTATATATCAGCACAAATCTGGCCATCTATCCGCCCAACATTTTCATAATTTAAATTTGAGATACTGTCATTTTTTTTAGCATCAAAAAATGTAGGGGGATGGGGAGGGGCAAATCCGTCATTTAAAGGGGCCGCGAGGGGAGTCTATTGCCTCCTTGACTTTGAAAAATGAACGTATTTGCATTGAGGTAGGCATAGTAGTTTTCCGATAAAATTTACGACACCCTTCAACTCCCTCCCCCCCTCGAAATAGGCACAACTGAGGGTCCTGGGGGAGGGAGATGAAAGGACTCTCCCAGGAGCTATACTGTCCTAATTTGTCTCAAAAAAAAAAAAAAAAAAAAAATCTCGTAATTTAGGTGCAATTTACTTTGTGTCAACTTTCCATCCGGCGGATGTTTTGTATATTTAAAATTTTTCTTTGATATATTGAGTTCTGAATTATAGTGTTCTTGCCTGGGGCGAAGCAACTACAAATAATTTAAATGAAATAAATATTTTATTTAAAAGATTTCGCGAAATAATTAATAGGGATAATATACTTGGCAACAGTAATAGAAGCTTTTTAAGGACCGTTGATCAAATTTATAAATACAATGTCGATATTTTTATGCATGATTCAGTTTTGATGGTTTTAATTTAGAAATAGTAACAATTCGTGAAATGATTCATATTTACCTCACTAGTTACCGTGAAAATATTTTACCTATTTGTGCAAAAACAAACCCGTTATTTAATGGCATTAACTTTAATGGACCAAGATTATGGAACTCCCTACCCAACATTTTAAAAAGCATAAATAGAAGTTTGTTTAAGTAAAGGCTAAACGGTTTCATACTTGACTGTACTGCAATTAATTTAGGATAAAATAGCGTATTTGTAAAATGTACCTTGATTATGTTATGAATTTTTACATTTTTTTTTTGCATTATTTGTGTTATGTTTTTGTGTGGGTACATTTTCCTTGTTATCTTACCTGATAAACTGGCCCTAAATATAGTTACCTTTTAAATGGTGGGAGCTAGTCAGGCTATCGTAAAGCATTTACTCTCATCTACTGAATCAGGGCGTTTCAAATAGACAGGGAAAAATATACTGATTTTTGTATCTTATTTTCTTTTTAATTTGTAGAATGGAATTTTTGTTAAAAATAATCCCTTGAATGAAATAAATTGAAGTTAATAATCGGATCCTGCCAAATTTTCAAATTTACGTGGTTACATGAACTAGTTGTTAGCTGTGAACGCAGTGTTATAAATAAAATTTATTTTTTAGTTCTCAATTTAAAAGTGTTGATTTACAATTATGATGCATTTGCCGTAATATTTGTATAACATGCGGTATGACTATCCTCACATTAAAGATTTTCGGTGATTCAAAGTTCATTAATTAAAAATATATTGCATCAATATATTTTAAATATTGATGCAATATATAATGTGCAGATATGTGCTATATGTGTTAGATATTTAAAGTGCTTGTCAACCCTTTCTTACCCTGTGATAACAACTGGAATCACGGAATGTGTCACGAAGTGTTTTTTTTTTGAGTGAATTCCAACTTTTTCTGTCTAACCACGTTCAGTGTAGAAAGAAGCTTGCGAATATAGAATATTTTATGCAATAAGAAAAAAAGGGGGATAGTTAAATTAAGCCTAAAATTATTATCGTGATCAGTCACTGTAACTTCGATACACGATATCTTTCTTTTTAACTGCCGCACTAATATTTTAATTGCTTTTCTGGCTGACAAGACGGCTAGATAGCGGCGCTTCGATCTAGTTGCCTACGGCGGTGTTCTTTTGGGATTTCGCCCCTTCTTGTCGCCTGAGGCAGATTAAGTTAGCGAAAAGATTTTTATTGGTACGTAATTACGTTATTTTAAGGGAAAAGATGGAAGAAAAAAAAAAAAAAACGACATCAAAGAATGCGCCTGACTTAACTCACATTTGTTCGAACCAGGTTTATTGACTAGCAGTCAGCCTTATTTAAGCCACTTTCGCTCAAAGTGTTTTCCCCGTATCATTTTCGTTTCGAAGTGAGAAAAATAATGTATTGGTAGTCTACTAGCAGCATATGAACACGACATTTCGGAGATGAAGCAAGGAAAACGATGTTTGTAATTAATATCTCCGCTTATTAAAGTTTCACAGTGATGCAACTTAGCTAAACATGATCCCCAAATAATTACGCACGTATCCACCTATCGATACCTAGTTCGATCGTCAATTCTCTGGCGTTCTCAAGACGTTACATTGACATTTATTCGGCGATTTTAAAAATATTGATTCAATAAAAAATAAAAAATATTTGAAGAAAATTTCGAAAAATTCAAAGATACTTTTTTTTAAAAAAAATCATAATTTTTGCAGTAAACGTTTTTTTTTCAAATTCGCCGAATAAAATTTAAAGTAAACTGTTTTAAAAAGATATGCTCTAAGTTTCATTACTTTATCTTTATGGGTTCCTGACTTATGAGAGTTTGAATGCAAGAAATCGGGAAAAATTGCATCATGGAGAAAAACACGTTTAAAGTTTTAAAGTTAAGTACACAATAGTTAGGTGCATGAAACAAAAATAATTATATCTTTCGTTCTATTTAAGATAGAAACAAGATTCAAACGTCCTCTTAAGCAGAAAAACACGGAGTAATTTTTCACATGATAGGAAAAAATTGCAAAATTTGACGATTTTTGTGTCCCGCATAGATTATGGTCGAATTTTAATATACATGTACTGGTGATGGCGTAAAATAGAAGAAAACTTAGAATCGTTTTCAAGTGAAAGTAAAGTTTCCTTATTGGATACTTATTTTAAAATAAAAATATTTTTTTCTGAATATTTTTAATGTACTGTCGAATGCCGTTTTAACGAAGTCGGAGGTAGGAACAGGCCAAATTAGAGCTGTAACGAAATTTTGTTACATCGATATTGAAAATGTTGAAATTGTTCCTATGAAATTTGAGTTGGGAGTATCAAAGTGTTTGCGAAAATGATAGTTTCTCTTTAACGGACTTCTCTATAGAACGGTATTAAACAATCATTCTGAAAATAAAAATAACATTAAAGTTATTTGAAAGTGAGATTATTTTGAGTTTATCAAATGCCATTACAGTATCTTGTCTTTACACTTTAAATTCAAAAATGAAGTTCATTAAAAATGTTTTGGCACTTGAAACTTGAAAGAGTGTGAAGGAGTATTTAAAGAAATTTCATATTTTTCCCACAAAAAAAATGTACATTCACAAAGAAAACTTAGATTAAAGCTACAATAAATGCAATGTAATCCAGAAATGCTTTACTATAGTTATTTTTTTAAACTGTATCATTGTCTACAGCTAAAATCTTAAAAGTTAATGATCTTAATAAAGGAAATACATTAGATAATTATTTGGCTTCCTGCCCACATTTTGAACACAAGATGGCAGCATCAACGAATGCACGGAACATAAAATCCTTCTTTAGCCTCAGATGGGAGTAGTATGAGGTGGGGAAACATGAGGTGGGGGGTCAAATGAAGTACATGCAAAAGCGGAATATGAGATTACATGTTCTATCTAAAAGAATGACCAAGAAAGGAGAAAAATCATATTGGAGTTCAAAGAATATTAAAGCAAAAATTTGAGAAAAAAAAAAAGTGAAAAGAATAGTAACAAAAAATAAGAAATAATTGAAATGAAAAATAAATTAAGGACTTTTATCAATTTAAAGTGATTTTTTTCGATGTAGTAGCATTTCTTTCTTCTCAAAAAATATATTTGAGACGAAAAGCAACGGGGGGGGGGGGGGGGGGGGGGGGGGGGGGATCGGCGACACCATAATTAACAAATTAGTATTGCGAATAATCTAATGAGAACAAAATTCCAGTTGTTGTTGTTGGTGCCCCCCCCCCCGGTAACGGAACTGCTGCATTCCCACATCTTTTTCCCCAAACATTTGAAAAAACTTATCTCTACAAAAACTACTATCGCATGAAAAATACTTCTGACACTATTCCTGTGTATTCGTGCGTATAATGCTCCCCTGACGGGTGTGATTGGGGGAAAACTGTGATCTCCCAAATGGCAAATTTTGTCTGACGATCCGGAAAACATAGATATTGCAATATTACATTTACAGAATTTGAAGAAAATGATACCTAATGTATATATTAGCTGTAAGTATACGTGCATGATGTTCGTAATTTCTGTGCCTCAGAGCCAGAAGGACTTAAGTCCAAAAACTGCGATTTTCTGTTTATTAGTGCATTAGCATGTAGAAGCCTGTCCCGCATCCAGCTATGCGAACATAATTCTTAAAAAACAATCCTTTTCAATTTTTTATCAGGGTTAAAAGAGCGTGCGTCCCACACTTTGCATGTGACAGAAAAAAGTTTTCTCTCTCTACTGGTAAAATAATCATAATGTGACTTACGTTTCTCTTGTTCTGAGGTACAGATTTGTCCTTCGGTAAAATCTGTACCTCAGAGCCAGAAAGACGAAAGTCACATTATGATCATTTTACAGGAGGGAGGAAAAACCTTTTTCTGGCGTATGCAAAGGATGGGACACGCGCTCTTTTAACCCTGGAAAAAATTAAGAGGGACAGTTTTTAAGAGCTACGTTCACATGTCTCGATGCGAAATGGGCTTCTACATACACTGCGCTAACAAGCGGAAAATCGCAATTGTTGGACTTACGTCGGTCTTGCTCTGAGATACAGAAATAACGAGTTCAATTCGGTAAATTGAGAACGTCCAGATTTCCACTCTTTAAAACTTAGTTCGGTTGCGCCAGTCTCTTGAATCCAAATATGACCATCGTTAAACTTTATCGTCCACCACTTTTCGGAGATAGCTCCCCCTTTTTTTTTAAGTTTTCGACTTTTTCATAACCATTGTTTTAATCAGGGGAGTTAACTGATATGTCTCAATGCTCGCCTGTTTCACCTTGTACATTCACGCCAGTGGTGGCTCAACAGAGTAGGGTAGATCGCAGCGCTCGTTTACACAGTGCCCTTTTTTTCAAGACGAATTATAACTGGAGAGCCAACAGTCATAACAGATTGATGCTACTCCCTAGCAAATATCCCCACAAGTTTTTGAGCATCAGTCGAGCTTCGGTCTAGCATGCAGAAAGAATAATCTGTTTTCTACCACGTCCGGTAAATTTTGAGTTGAAAGTTTTGAAGCTTATCTTCTATACATATAATAAAATAGGATATTTGTGTGTGTGTGGCACGCTTCCCGGGAAAACAGTAAGGCCTAGAAAGATGAAATTTGGTATACAGGTACAGTTTTTGTCGAAGATGTGCACCTTGGGCTTCGATTTTTGATATTTTAATTAGAAAAAAATTTATTTAATGTTTTATGTGTTTTTTTGCACTTTTTACATCACAGACCACGAATCAATCGTACCACACAAATATGTTTTGTACTATAATGTAGAAAATTTAATTTTAAATATGATGAATGAAACAATTTTGAAGATTGAGCACTTTTTGTATTTTTTATGAATTTTTGAAAAAACCTTTAATTTGCATTTTTTCCTCGGTTTTATTTTCTTCTAATATCATCCTGCGAGAAGAATCAAAGCCTCATTCCTAAAATTTAAGTTGGTAATAGTAAAAACATTTCGCTCTCTTCAGAAAAAAAAAGTTCTTAAAAATACGCAATAGTTTTTTTTTTTTACAATTTTTTTAATGTTGAACACATCATGTCTTTTCATGCATCGGTCGAAAAAGCGTTCTTCAATCTTCTATGATTGTGACGTCACTACTAGGATTTCGATTCGATATTTACGATCGAATCATAATCGCAAGCAATGTTAATCTTTTTTTTTTTACTATATAGCTTACTTCTACATTTTATGACGTGATGACCACGCGTTTTTCCGGCAGTGCTTGCTTTTTTTCTTTTCCCTTTTTTTTGTTTTATTTAGGGATTGCAATTATTTCTTTTTCCACCCCCCCCCCTAGCTGGACCCTTTTCTGTATCTAAATTACGTTACTTTTCATAGTTGTGCGAATTTAATTCAATAAAAACAGCGAGATTTTTTTTATCTTGTCAAACGCTACTTTTTGCACACTACGG